>NC_077227.1:24432169-24634669 GCF_027887165.1 Monodelphis domestica | reverse complement strand
AAGAAAGAAAGAAAGAAAGAAAGAAAGAAAGAAAGAAAGAAAGAAAGAAAGAAAGAAAGAAAGAAAGAAAGAAAGAAAGAAAGAAAGAAAGAAAGAAAGAAAGAAAGAAATTGTTCAAGGTCTTCTTCACATGAGGAACCTAGACCCTGAGTATCCCAGGAAGGAATGAACAACTGTACCAGTTATTCTATTCCTGATTTGGGCACGCCTTGAAATGACATTCAGTCTATTGATGGGAAGTGACTTAAAGTTTAAGTGAATGTAAATCCATGTTTTATTACTGTCCTTTCTGGGGATGAGCTAATAAAAATCCCCACGTCCCAATTCACTTGGTTTATGAAGGTGCCAACACTTAGCAGTCATTAAAGCTTTCGAAGTGGGGAGGAGGAAAGGAATAGCCAATTACATCATGGTTTAAATGTATAAATAGAATTTTCCAAACAGGCCAAACTATGAGGATTTCTGGAGGAAGCCTTGAAATGTGTGTGTGTGTGTGTGTGTGTGTGTGTGTTTTAAGTCAAGCTGCACAAATTTTTTCAGACAGCAAGCTGTGGTCCCCTCTTCCCTGCTCTCTGCTCCCATCTCTTCACCTCCCGAAAATACTTGAGTGAATTGGGAGGAAATTGGTTTTCCTTATATCATGTTAGAAAGTCAAATGATGACAGCTGTCATAACCGACTACAGAGGCTGACTTGTAACACCTGATTAAACATTCAAAGGCCCTATCAATCCCCTCAGACAGAAATAACACTTACAGTATTAGAACAGGGGAATGTTGCCTTCTGATTTGCAGTTAATGATGAATTTGATCCCCCATTCACTGATTAAGGTGGTCTAGAATCAACTCTACTGACCGGTAACCTCACTGCATTAGGGAATGGTCACATTTAATAGTGGATGGCAGTCAATGTCCAGAAAAACTCAGGAAGAGGCTGGAACATTGGGTCCAACGAAAGACAACTAAATTGAGTAAAAAGTAAACATGAGATTTTCATGTTGTTGAGTCATTTCAGTCGTGCCCGACTCTTCATGAACCCATTTGAGGTTTTCTTGGCAAAGACACTGGACTGGTTTGCCATTTCCTTCTCCAGCTAATAGTCTACACTTGAATTTTTTAAAAATCAGCTTTGCAAGTTCAAGATGGCAGGGCTAGGACCTGACAGTGATTGATCTGAAAAAAGATCTGGGTGTTTTAGAGGACCACAAGTTTAACAAGCGTCACCATTCTAATAATGTAGCAGAGACATGAATAATAAATAAAATAATAAAAGCATTGGCTCTGGAGCCAGAAGACCTGGGTTCAACTCATGCCTCTAATATTTACTACTTCTGGGACCAATGGCAAGTCCCTAACTTTCTTGGGTTTCACTTTTCTCATTTGTAAATGAGGAGGTAGGAGTGAATGACCCTCGAGACCCCTGTTGGTTCTAGATCTAAGAGACTAGGAACTTCCTTGGGTTACAGTTCCAATAGTGGACTCTATAGCTTGAAGCTATAACTACTATTATGCCTGTTTTATAGATGAGGAAATTAAGGCCAGAGTGGTTATGTGACCATCTCAGAGTCATTCAGCTAGCCAGTGTCAGAACCAGTCACTAAACTTTGGTCCTTGTGACTAGATCCAGTGTCCTCTCCTAGCTGATGGATTTCTCCAAGAAGCTCAAGTCACTTTACCTAGCATAAATATCCATATTTTCATTCAGGCAGGTAGTCAGCATTGCTGTGATTCAAATCAGAAAGGAAATAGAAGACATAACTCTTGACCTCAAGGAATTTACAGCCTATGTTGGGAATAAGATAAGTAAGAAATCAAATGTCCCCTTAAACATAACCATATACCACAAGTCTGACATCAATCATTATCATACATGAGTCAGAAAGACCTGAGCTCAAATCTAGCCTCAGATACTAACTGGCTGTGTGACCTTGGGTAAGTCTTTTGACCATTATTTGCCTCAGTTTCCACATTTGTAAAATGGGGATAATAATAGCACCTACCTCACAAGGTTGTCATAAGGATTAAATGAAACCATGCATGTACGATCCTTAAAACACTCTAAATTGGTTATTATTTATAGTTTCTAATCAATGGTGTCTCTGACTGTAGAATGCATGACTTCAAAATCTCATTAGCAAAGGTAGCAAGCAGCATTTTCCCCAATTACTTGTGTGCAAAGAGTGGAACAAATCATCCCAGGTCATGTGGCACAAGCAAAGGAGAAGAAAGGACAGCCCCAGAGCAGCACTGGTACCAGGGAGTGTTCTTAGACCCAGAGGCAGGTCCCCAGCCAGAGTCACAGGGTCAGTGTCCTGGGGAGGATTAGTAGAAAGTCACCGGAGAGAGGCAAGATGTAGATGTCATTAGTGAAGGGAGGGCCCAGTGGATTCATTGGCACACCCCTACCCATGGTCTTGGCTGCCATGATATTAACAGAGCCAAGATGGTCTCCTTGCTTTCAGTCCCTCCCATCTTCAGTGTATTCTGCTACCATTTGTTATCTAAAAACATCCATGTGACTTGGTCCCTTTCTGACTAAACAAATCTTTATTCCTCCCTGTTCCTCCAAGGATAGAACAGGAAATCATCAGTCTGGCATCTGGAACCCTCCCCAGTGACTTCCATTGCTTTCACAATCCAGTTTCCTAGGAATCCTCCCCCCTTCTGACCAGAACCCATGATTCCCCTCCTGGAATTCTGGGTCTCTTTACCTAGCTTGCCCAGACCTAGGCTCAGGATGCCATCCTGGCATCCCTGTGCCACCTCTATGGACCTGTATCTTTCCCCCACTTCCAACCCCAGCTCTGAGAGGAGTGAGGAAATCGACAGTAGCCATCCTAGAGAAGATGGATAAATGGCTTGTCCTCTTCTCAACCTGGCCTAAAGCCCACCTCTGTGTGCTGTCTTTCTCTAGTAGAATGTGAGCTCTTGAGGGCAGAGACTACCTTGCTTGCTCGTATTATACAGTGATCGTTAACAGCCCAGCCCTTCGCCATTGAGGTCCTTCCCTATCACCTTAGGGTTGCCTAGCCAGCATGTCAGGACCAGAACTCCTTCACCACCGGGTCACCAGCCAAAGAACCCAGAAGACCCTTGCCTCAGTGGGACCCCCTGACTAGGGGTCAAAGAAAGAGGGGTCCGCGGTAACCCCGTCTCCTGTATGGCCAAATCCCTGACACCACTCTCCTCCCAAGGCTGAAAAAGCAGCGTCTTTATTTCATTCCTGTCTCCATGGTTCCCAAAGCTCGGAGCCTTAGCGGCTCTCACAGGAATTCCCCTTGACATGCCCAACCTGGGGCATTAGGTCAGGACGCCCTAAACTGATAAACCTTCGACAGCGGTCCAAAACTCCCCCCAGAGTCATCTAAAGAACTGGAGAGAGCAACGCGGGAACGTGAAGCTGGGTCCCAAGGGGAAGGGCGCCGCGTTTCTCTAACCAAATCTCAGAGCGGGGCTAGGGGCTCCCCCGAAGCTGCGTCCTGGGGTTCCCCTCCCCCTGGCTTCACGGGCGATGGCGTAGCGGTACCCCCAGGTCTTAGCACAGCGGAAGTAAGCATGGGAGAAACCCTTTCTTCATTCACTGATTTTTTCATTCACCGACTCCGCGTCTAGCCAGGTGGCCTTCGAATTGTTCCCCGGAAAGGGCATTTCAGAAGAAATGAACCGACTTTGAATCTCTTACCTGTCAAATACACGGGCTTCCTGCCCAGTCTATCTGATAACGGGCCAAAGGTGAGGTTTCCAATGAGCAGCCCCGCAAAGAACAAGGATGACGTCAGGCTCACTTTATACGCTTCCTGTTTGATTAAGCACCACTGTGGGGAACAGGAACAGGAGAGCCATTTTAGCCCCTTTCTTCTAGAGATGACGTCATGCATTTAATCAGAGAACAGCCTGGAACTAGGGGGCTCCCTGCATCCGGGCTGGGGCTGGGAGAAGAGCTGGGAGCACTCACTCTTAGCCCCAAGGAGCCGCTTTAGGCAAAGCAAAATGGATGGTTCTGCTGAAAGGGTTGTAGTCATTCCAAAGTAAATTGTTTCCATCGCCAGCCCCTTTCCTTTTATGATAAATGAGACACTGAGGAAACAAGTCAAACTTATGGATTTCATCTCACTCCCTCTCTCTCTGTCTGTCTCTCTTGTTATCTCTCTCTCTCTCCCCCTCTGTGTTTTTCTTTTTCTGTCTCTCTGTCTCCATTTCTCTCTCTTTCTGCCTCTGTTTCTCTCTCTATCTGTCGGTTTCTCCCTGTCTCTGCCTTTCTGTGTGTGTGTGTGTGTGTGTGTGTGTGTGTGTGTGTGTGTGTGTCTATATCTAACTATCTGTCTTTCTGGCTCTGGCTCTGGCTCTGGCTCTCTCTCCTCTCCTCTCCTCTCCTCTCCTCTCCTCTCTTCTCCTCTCTCTCTCTCTCTCTCTCTCTCTCTCTCTCTCTCTCTCTCTCTCTCTCTCTCTCTCTCTCTCTGTCCCTCTCCATCTCTGACTGTGTGTTTCTGTCTTTGTCTCTCTCACTCTCTGTCTCTGTCTTTGACTCTCTCTTTCTCTCTGTCCCTCTCTATCTCTGACTCTGTGTGTATTTGTCTGTCTCTCTCTTTATTTCTCTCACTTTCTCTTTCTCTCTGTCAATCTCTGTCTCTCTCTCTGTCCCTTCACATCTCTGACTGTTTCTGTCTTTGTCTCTCTCTTTTTCTCTGTCCCTCCCTATCTCCGACTCTATGTGTATTTCTGTCTCTCTCTCTTTTTGTGTCTTTGCCTCTCATTATTTCTCTCACTTTCTCTGTCTCTGTCAATCTCTGTCTCTCTCTTTTTCTGTTCCTTTCCATCTCCGACTCTGTGTTTCTGTCTCTGTCTCTCTCTTTCTGCCTCTCTCTCTCTCTGTGTCTCTCTCACTCTCTGTCTCTGTCTTTGTCTCTCTCTTTCTCTCTGTCCCTCTCTATTTCTGACTGTGTGTATTTCTACCTCTGTCTCTCTCTTTCTGTCCCTCTCCATCTCTGACTGTGTGTGTTTCTTTCTCTGTCTCTCTTTCTGCCTTTCTCTCTCACTCTCTCAGTCTCTCTGTCATTCTCTCTGTCTCTCTCTTTCTCTGTCCCTCTCCATCTCTGACTCTGTTTCTGTCTCTGTCTCTCTCTCTTTTTGTGTCTCTCTCACTCTCTCTGTCTCTGTCTCTCTCTTTCTCTCTGTCCCTCTCTATCTCTGACTGTGTGTATTTCTGTCTCTGTCTCTCTTTTTGTGTCTGTCTTTATCTTTATTTCTCTCCCTTTCTCTGTCTCTGTCTCTCTGTCAATCTGTCTCTCTCTTTCTCTGTTCCTCTCCATCTCTGACTGTGTTTCTGTCTCTACCTATCTTTCTTTGTGTCTCTCTCACTCTCTCTGTCACTCTTTCTCTGTCCCTCTACATCTCTGACTCTGTGTGTGTTTCTGTCTCTGTCTCTCTGTCTCTCTCTTTCTCTGTCCCTCTCCATCTCTGACTCTGTGTTTCTGTCTCTGTCTCTCTCTCTTTTTGTGTCTCTCTCACTCTCTCTGTCTCTGTCTCTCTCTTTCTCTCTGTCCCTCTCTATCTCTGACTGTGTGTATTTCTGTCTCTGTCTCTCTTTTTGTGTCTGTCTTTATCTTTATTTCTCTCCCTTTCTCTGTCTCTGTCTCTCTGTCAATCTGTCTCTCTCTTTCTCTGTTCCTCTCCATCTCTGACTCTGTGTTTCTGTCTCTACCTATCTTTCTTTGTGTCTCTCTCACTCTCTCTGTCATTCTTTCTCTGTCCCTCTACATCTCTGACTCTGTGTGTGTTTCTGTCTCTGTCTCTCTGTCTCTCTCTTTCTCTGTCCCTCTCCATCTCTGACTCTGTGTTTCTGTCTCTACCTATCTTTCTTTGTGTCTCTCTCACTCTCTCTGTCACTCTTTCTCTGTCCCTCTACATCTCTGACTCTGTGTGTGTTTCTGTCTCTGTCTCTCTGTCTCTCTCTTTCTCTGTCCCTCTCCATCTCTGACTCTGTGTTTCTGTCTCTACCTATCTTTCTTTGTGTCTCTCTCACTCTCTCTGTCACTCTTTCTCTGTCTCTCTACATCTCTGACTCTGTGTGTGTTTCTGTCTCTGTCTCTCTGTCTCTCTCTTTCTCTGTCCCTCTCCATCTCTGACTCTGTGTTTCTGTCTCTACCTATCTTTCTTTATGTCTCTCTCACTCTCTCTGTCATTCTTTCTCTGTCCCTCTACATCTCTGACTCTGTGTGTGTTTCTGTCTCTGTCTCTCTGTCTCTCTCTTTCTCTGTCCCTCTCCATCTCTGACTCTGTGTTTCTGTCTCTACCTATCTTTCTTTGTGTCTCTCTCACTCTCTCTGTCACTCTTTCTCTGTCCCTCTACATCTCTGACTCTGTGTGTGTTTCTGTCTCTGTCTCTCTGTCTCTCTCTTTCTCTGTCCCTCTCCATCTCTGACTCTGTGTTTCTGTCTCTACCTATCTTTCTTTGTGTCTCTCTCACTCTCTCTGTCACTCTTTCTCTGTCCCTCTACATCTCTGACTCTGTGTGTGTTTCTGTCTCTGTCTCTCTGTCTCTCTCTTTCTCTGTCCCTCTCCATCTCTGACTCTGTGTTTCTGTCTCTGTCTCTCTCTTTCTGCCTCTCTGTCTCTCTCCCCTCTTTCCATCTCATACACATCAACATAAACATGGCTTTTTTCTCACTATCTATCCATCTGTCTCTTTGGTAAGAAAGAGAGGGAAAGGAGAAAAGAGGAGAGAAGAGGGAGGAGGGAAGAGAAGGTGAGAGATAGACAGAGAAGCTCATCAGTCTCTCTGTGCATTTGAATGGCTTCCAAAAATGTCTCTGTCATAGACAGGCGTGTGATTTAAGTGAAGTAAGTGATTTGATCCCCCCTGACAGGCTCCCCTGGTATCTTGCTCATTCCCCAGTCAGAAGGCAGCTGGGAGGATTTGCAGATGGGGAACCTCAGTGAGCAGGGAGGCTGCCAAAGCATCTGGAAACATGCATGAACCAAGAGCCTCCCAGGCTCAGGCAGAGGATCTGGCCTGGGCAGCACTGAGTGAGAGTCAATCTGGTCTGAGGTACAAACCCTGGGATCTCTCCAGAAATGAACAGAAAAATCCCAAGCCCTGGAGAACCAGGGGGGCTTCTTGGGGGCCTTCTGCCCTATGACTGAAGGTTCTGGGGTGGGGGTGGTGAGCAGGAGGCAAAACAATTGCAAAGAATAAGATTTAGACTTGACATAAGGAGGCACTTCCTAAAAATTAGGGCTGTCCGTACCTGGAGGGGTCACTACTGAAGGTAGTAGATGTCCCTATTTAAAGGTCTTCAAGCAAAGCTGATAACTAGGTTGTACAGTGGATAGAGCAATGGATCTGGAGTCAGGAAGTCCTGAGTTCAAATTTGACATAAAATACTTATTAAGGGGGCAGCTAGGTGGCTCAGTGGATTGAGGGTCAGGCACTAGAGGTGGGAGGTTCTGGATTCAAATCAGACCTCAGACACTTCCCAACTGTGTGACCCTGGGCAAGTCACTGAACCCCCATTGCCTAGCCCTTACCAGTCTTCTGACTTGGAACCAATACACAGTATTGATTCTAAGTAGAAGGTAAGGGTTTAAAATTTTTTTTAAATACTGATTAGTTGTGTGACCTTAGTGTAAGATTAAAATTAATATCCAATAACTCCAAGTATTGAAATGTTTAAAGTTTATTAATAATCACTTGAAGTAGAAAGAAAATGAATTAAAAGAAATAGAAGTTCAAATCTAATTATCTAATGAAAAGTAAACCCATGTGTATGATTCTCCTGTCTGGTATAAAACCTTTGTCATCTGGCTCCATCATCTCACCTTTGCAGTCTTTTTTTCTTTTTAACCTTGACCTTCATCTTGGAATCAATAATAAGTAATGGTTCTAAGACAGAAGAGTAGTAAGGGCTAACCAATGGGGGGCCAAGTGACTTGCCCAGGGTCACACAGCTAGGAAAGTCTGATTTGAGCCGTGGATCTCCCAATCTATCTAGCTGCCCTGCCTTGTAGTCTCCTTACCTTTTATTCCTATCTGTGTCCCAAGCCCCCTTGCTGTTCCTCACACTGGACCTTCCATGTATCCCGATTCAAGGCAATTTCACATACTCTTCCCTATGCCTGGAATTCTCTCCCTCCTTATCTCCATTTCCTGCCTTCCCTCTTTTGATTATGTTTAAATTAGCCTATATAGGAGAGAGAGAGAGACAGAGACAGAGACACAGAGACAGAGAGAGAGAGAGAGGAGAGAGAGAGATATGGATGGATAGATGGATAGAGAGATAGACAGAGAGAGAGAGAGAGAGAGAGAGAGAGAGAGAGAGAGAGAGAGAGAGAGATCTTGTTTGTATGTGGCATTTCCCCACTAGACTGTGAGCTCCTTGAGAGTAGCGACTGTATTTGCCTTTCTCTATCACTTCAGCACCTTGCACCATGCCTGGCACATAATAGGTACTTAATAAATTATTGTTGACTTGTTGATTTCACCTCACAGAGCCTCAGTTTCCTCACCTGCATGATGGGAGAGGGGGATGGACTAGATGATCTCTGAGAAGCCTTATGGCTATAAATCTATAATCCTCTGACCTCTACACCATGATAAGATATCAAAAGACTTCAGTGAAACACCTGCAACATAGTAGTTAAGAACAGTGGCTTTGGAGTCAGAGGATCTGGATTCTAATTCTGCTGCTGTCTCTTATCACCTGTGTAACCTTGGGCAAGTCACTTGCCTTCCCTTCTCTCATTTGTTTAAAAAAAAAATTGATGAGAGGGGGAGGTAGCCCAGCTGGCAATGAAGTTCTCTTCCAGCTCTAAATCTGTAAAAGCCTGATCTCTGAAATGCCAGTGAAAGAAAAGGCTGCAGCCCTCTCAAATGAAGAAATTGCCTTAGATGATGGCTCCTGCCTCTAATGGACTGTGCTTTTTCTCTCCAGAGAATGCCCAGACTCTGCGTTGCAGCCAGATGACTCCATTTACTAGGGCAGTCATCTCTCTTTCACGGTAAGGATATAAAACCATGCCATGGAGGAGGGGCCCTCGTATCCTGGAAAAACATTTCCCAGCAACAGTGGCCTCCCTGTCTGGTAGCCCAGGAAACCGGCTCCCCTCAGTTCTTGGAGGCAGAAGACTCACCCAGGTGCGCCCTGGGAGTCCGCCATAGGACTGCACAAATCAGTACCATCTTCCAAGCCACAGACCCACTGAGCATCACTCTGCCTGGGGGCAGAGGATGGATGGCAAAGCAGACTTTCCCAAACAGCTGCCCTGTGAGCTCTCACAGATGGGGGGGCTGGGGGGGGGGGTAAGCCACCAGCCTGGAACAACATTCCAAAGGCACACGGAAGCATCACTGTAAACAACATGGTGGAGGGCTGGGTCAACAGGAATGCTGGCTATTCAGTCATTTTTTTAGGTACCTACTATGTGCCAGAACTGGGCGCCTACTATAGGTCAGGAACTGTGCTAAGAGCTGGGGATGAAAGAAAGCTAAAACCAGTTCATTCCCTCAAGGAGCTCCCATTCTCATCAGGAGGCAACATACAAATAAGGGGTCCATACAAGATCCAGAGTATAAATGGAAAGCCGTCTCCAAGGGAAAGGGGAGGGAGGGAGACAGGACCAGGAAAGGTCTCACCCATGTATTCGAGCTGAATCCTGAAGGAAGCCAAGAAGCGGAGGTGGAAGAAGGATATTCCAGGCATGGGACATGGCCAAGGTATGAGGAAGGGCAAGCCTTGAAGCACAGAATTCATGGAGGGAGGCAAAGTACAAGACCAAAAAAGGCAGGAAAGACCTGAGTGATTACAGGCTTTAAATACCAAATGCAGGACTTTCTTTGTGATCCTGGAAGTAGTAGGGAGCCACTGAAGTTTACTGAGGAGGGGCAGGGTGACATGATTAGACCTACACTTTAGGAAAATGAATCCAAGAGCTGAGAAGGAGATGGACCAAATGGGGAAAGAGATGAGCAAGAAGGCTACTGCATCAGTCTGGGTGTGGGGTGATGTGAGCCAATGCCAGGGTGGTCAACAGAAAGGAAGGCATCCTATGGAGAGCGTGAAGGGAAGATGGACCTTCCTTGATGACAGATTGGGTACCACGAGGCGGATGAGATGAGCGGTCAAAGATGGCAGCCCTAAGTCTGACTAGCAGTGCTTGGCAGGTTTAGAAGAGAAGAGGGCTTGGCTGGGGGGACGATAATGAGTTCTATTTTAGACCTGTTGAGTTTATGACTCTTCCGCCTGGAAGGCATCAAAGGCACTTCTCTTTGGGGCACACAGTGGTGCGCAAGTATCTTCCTAGTGGAATGGGAGCTCCTTGAGGGCAGAAGCCGGGTCGTGTTGATGCTCCCCTCTGTGCTTGGCACATGGGAGTTCGGGTAGAGCTGAACTGAACACTAAAGAGAACCAGTTATCGCACAGTCGTATGCCAAAGGGATGATGAAAGGAGGCAGCTGCATCTTTCCAGTTTTAAACAGCTCGCTACGGTTTTCTGCCTTGCCACATTTAAATTAACCTGAAATGACATTTTTCACAATTTGCCAAATTACTCGGATGCCCACAGCACTCCGAGTGCTAATTTCCTATTTTTCATTCCCAAGAATCAATTTAGTCAGCAGTGTTATTAATTTTTGTACAGTCATAATGACTAAAGGGCCAGCGTGGAGCCAGGAGCTACTGGATCTGTGTCCTGCCTCTGACACATATTGGCTGTGTGACTTTGGGCAAGTCATTTTGCCATTCAGTGTCCCAGACAACTCTGTGTGGTGCCAGATCTGCAAGGGTGGGAGAAAGTTTCTAGGATGCGAGATTTCCACACAGATAAAACAACAGCTATGGATTAAGAATCTGGGTTAAAATCCTACCTCGGATACATCCTGGCTGTGTGACCCTGGGTAAGTCACTTAATTTCTCAACAAACAAACAGACAGACTTTTAAAAAACACTTAATAAATGTGTGTTGACTGGGTGATGGGAACCATTCCTTGTTATATCCCCTTGGCACACAGCAGGTACTTAATAAATGCTTTTTACCTTAGCATTCTCAGGATGATCAGAAAACATTTCCTTTTCATTTTATGAAGCAGATACGTCTTCAATAATGACTGAGATGTTTGTCATTTTTCCCAGTCCTTCATGTAAATTCAATATACAATAACATTTATTGAGCACCTACTGTGTGCAAGGTCTATGGAATGAGACTCACAGATCCCCTAGCTTTTTCTAGAGTGCTGATATTCTTCCATAGTTCAGCCTGGAAAGAGAAACTTCCTGACACTTCGAGTCATCTAATAATGACCCCAGGAAGCTCGAGGTTGGGGAAGAGATGACATGAGTTGTCTGTCCCCAGATATAGGCTATAAATGCACTTGAAACCCAGCTGTTCCAGCTTATAATAGCTCTCCAGCCAAACATGCCCTGACCTTTCCAGCTTCCCTATCTTTGCTCATGCTGTGTACTATATCTGGAATTCCCTTCTCTCCCCCTTTCACTGGCGGCATTTTTACCCATCCTTCAACGGCAAATGGAAACTTAAGAGAATTCCCAGATTCCACTCTGGACTGACCTTCCTCCCTGGCAGTCACATAGCACTTCTGCTTTGTAGCTCTCCAAAGTCTTAATCATCTATAATCTCGTGTGTTGTAATTATCTGGGTGGATGTGTCCCTACGGCTCCCAAGACCACCACAAGACTCATGAAGGGATGGAGCGCGTTTTGTCTGCTCCTTGGAATCTCCCAACAAGGGAAAAGAAGGAAAGAAGAGGGATGGGGACAGAAGGGAAGGAAAGGGGGTGGGAAAGCGGACTGGGTGACCTTGGGCCAATCACTGCCTTTCTCTGGCTCTCAGGTCCTCCCCAGGTCCACTGGACCAGCCGATCTCCAGCCTCTCTTCTGGGCACAGTGGAGGAAGGCTCCAAGGACCTAGGCTCCAAGCATCCTCCATCACTACCTTTGTGACTGCTAGCAGCTCTCTGATCTGTGAAATGGGGCTTGGCAAATTCTCCCTTGGCACATTTCTTCCCTGGTGCCCTCTGGTAGCATGAGGGCATGATCAATGGCTCCCACGCCCCCAGGTTTCCAAAGGGTGGGGAGCATCGTGGAAGACCTGACTCAGACCTGGAGCCCGGCGAGAGCGCTAATAACCGCAGCTCCTGCCTCCCCTCCCAGCAGACCGTGCGCTAGGAAGTAAAAGCTTTCGACAAAGCATCTCACCGGAGAGACTTCCATCTAGGCCAGGGGATATATATAGCCAGAGAGACGGGCCACAGACAGGGACGGAGATTTTTTTGGGAAGCCTTGAATCATGCTCTGGCTTAGACAAGGATGCTTTGTGAAATCTGTTTAATAACCCCTCTTGCCTGGCAGCCAGCTGTTCCCAGTGGCAGCGAATTCAGAATTCTGAGACCAATTGAAAGGAGCCAGATGAATGATTGACTAAGAATTTAGCCCAAATGATAGCACTTCGGGGAGGGAGAAGATTCACTCCTTGGATCTAAGCAGAACGAACAAGTTTATTCCATAAGAGCATATGTCTAGAACTGGAAGGGACCTCAGAAGTCATCTGTTCTAGCTTCTTTTAAGCATTTTGTTAGAGAACAAGTATTTCTTCTCTTTCCCATTGGGAGAAAAGGGAGGAAAATCCTCGCAAATTATAGGTATAGTCAAGCACAACAAATGCCCATTGACCGTGGCCAAATACAAACATTTGTCTCATTATGGTGGAAGTGGGAAGTGGGGAGCTAAGCCACTGGACCTGGCATCATGGGGGATCATTATGTTTATCAGAGTCCTTCAGCCTTTCAAAGCTGCTGGTCTTTTTTCTACTTTTGTCTTTGTCAGTGTTCCATCCCCCCATTTTTCAAGTGGAGAAACCAAGACTCAAAAGGTTGCTGTGATTTGTCACCCAGGGAGTCAGAGTTGAACCCAGGTCATAGAATCATAGATCTAGGGCTAGAAGGGACTTTTGGAGGCTGTGTAGTCCCAACTTTCATTTTATGGAGGAGAAAATTGAGGTGTGTAACTTGCCCAGCCTCATACAGAGAGTGTTGGGATTTGAACCCAGGGCTTCTGACTCCAGATCTAACATTCCTCTCAACTGCGTATTGTGATTTCTGCTCAGACTCTTTATTCATTTACAGGGGGAACACAATCTCTCTGTGTATACACGATCCCCGCCTAGGGAATCCAGGCAGACTTCTCATTTTTTAAGTCCTCTAAAAATAGGGCTCCATGGGAAAGGAACAAAGGCATGCAGAGCTTTGGAAGGGCTGCTTTGCTACTTGCCTCCGTCACTATGGATGTAAAATTATCTGCAAAGTGCACATGGCTGGCCAGCTCCTCGGGGTTCCTGGGAATCTCTTCCTGGTCGATGTGATATTCTGGTACAGCACCCACCAACACAATGAGCACAGACTGGCAGGCCACATAGACCTAGAACAAGCACATGGAAACGCTGATGTCAGACCCAGAAGCCACTGAAGTGTGTGTGTTTGTTTTCTCCCTTATCCTAATACACATCCAGAGAGAACTGGCCTCCCTTTCACTCATCCCATCAGCAGGCATTTATTAAGGGCTGTTGGCAGGACTGGCACCTTGCTAGGTGCTGGGGAGGCAGAGAAAGAAACCACCTAGACCTGGGAGCTGACATTCCCTACGAGGTTATTCTGTTTGGCCAGTGGCATTGAAGTTGAGCTTCTTCCTAAGATAACAGCTTCACTGAGCCATCCATAGTCCCGGGGGAAGAGCACTGAATTTGGAAGCAGAGGACAGAGCTATAACTACAGGGGGCAGTGACTGGGATTTTACAATTCTCCCCCCAGCAGGATTATGGATAAAAGACCTGGAAAGGACCTTCGAGGCCATCTGATCCAACCCCCTTGTTTTTACAGATGAGGAAACTGAGGCTGAGAGGCATACAGGTAGAAAGTGTCAAAGTCAAAATTTGGATCCTGGTCCTGACTCCAAATGACTGTTCTTTCCAGTGGACATAGCTATATAGATTAGTAAAAGAGAACAGATGCTCATTCCCAGCTCCAAATGGGAGTGGAGACCTTAAAACACTTGGACAGTTTCCATCAGTCCTGCTAGGAAAAAAGTAGAGCACAAGTAGAGTTTATTTAGGACACTTCCCCCTCTTCACATGCCCTGGCTCTGCTGTATGCTGAGGTCTGATCACTTGGTGAGGCATTCTTTTCCTTTCCCTAACTGTTCCCCACCACCAAAGCCCTTTTTGGGGTACCTCTTCCTGCTTAGCCCTCCTTAGAAAATGCTACTTGAAATTGATACCACGTTATTGTCTGTGTATAGTGAGGGGATGGGGCTGGACAATAACACAATAATAATTCACTCCTCAGCTCCAACCAGAGTAATAGGCATCAGGAATCTCAGGGGAAGCCAAGTTACAAGACAGAAGGGTTGGCTGAGGTGTGGGGAGTATTCAGAGAATACCAGCACTTCTGGCAGGAGAGCTTGTTGAGTTTTCTTCAGGGCTGCTCATCCAGCTTTGTTGACCACCTCTCACCCAGCTCTCACCTGTAGCTCCAAGAAGCTGTGGCATGTCCAGTGGCCACACCTCAATAAAAATGCCTTAGTGGATAAGCTAAAACAGGTTGAGGATAACTGACATGTCTCAAGCCCATCAGTGTGTTAAAAGGATGTCTACTTCAAGCATGTGAAGACTTCCCAGGAGGAAAGCATAGATGAGAACAATTTGTTCCCAGGGCCATTGAAGGAGAGAATACACAGATGATAAACATAACTCTGAATGTGAATGGGATGGATTCACCCATAAAACGGAAGCAGATAACAGAGTGGATTAACAACCAAAATCCTACCATGTGTTGTCTACAAGAAGCAGGTAGACACCCACAGGGTAAAGGTAAGAGGCTGGAGCAGAATTTATTGGGCATCCACTGAGAAAAAGAAGGCAGGAGTGGCAATCATGATATCTGCCAAAACCAACGTAAAAACAGATCTGATTAAAAAAGATAGGGAAGGTAATTACATCCTGATAAGAGGCAGTATAGATAACGAGGAAATATCAGTACCCAAGGGCCATGATGATGGATGATGCAGGTGCTATGGAGGGCTCACACCTTGAGCAGACATTGAAGAAGCCATGATGATTAAGAACTCTGAGAGACTAGGTTTCAGGTAAGAAAAATGAATGTATCAATTATGCTAGTAATAATTGATAAATTAATGGTCAGTAATCTCTCTTGCTGATGAAAGGCAAATTCATTCAGCATCTGGTGTCATTAAATACAATTTTAAAAACTCATTATTAAGCCTTTCCCAAGATATCTCTAATTGGTGGATACCTATTGAGGAGGTGGGCTAATATTTTCCAGTCCCTTCCTGATCTCATGATGAAGGGGGAAATTATAGGACTGATCATAGGATTCCAATATCTTTCCTAATCTAGATGAAGAAATCAAGTTAGGCCCAGCCAGGATTGACAGGTCCCTATTCCTCCCAATGGGGGAATCAAAGATATTCCCCTCCTACCCTGTTCCAGGAACATAGTTGGTCAAAACTAGTTTTTGTTTACTAGACAAGATGGATCTTCTATTCCAAATCTTGATTATCTCAATTTTAGAAACTGCTCTAGGGCAAGGAATGTGAAGACATTCCTAGGATTGTCAGGACAAAGGAATGAGGGGGAAAAGGCTTGAAAAATCCAGTGTTACAGAGCCTCATTAGAAATCAAATAATACAGTATTAAGAATAAATCTTCTAGAGCCAAGTTCATCCAATGCATCCTGGCCATCACCCTTCATCTGGACCTTTGTCTTGCCCTTGTACTTCAATAACTCTGGGAGAGAGAATGAGGCCCATGACTTTGTGCAACTCTTCCTCACAAATCCAATCCGTGCTCAAATCAAGACATCACCCCCCCATGATGTCACTGCTCCTTTTCAAAAATGAAGGATGAACAATAGGATTGGACTTCCTTGATTCAAAACTGGTCTGATCATTCCTTCCTTCCTTTATTCAAAATTGATTAGTCTCACTGACCAAAATAAGGAACCCCAATGGGTAATGTGTTGCGGTTAAATCTCATCTCTTTCACTTAAATGAACTATGTGATCTTCCGCAAGGTACTCCATCTCTGAGTCTGAGTTTAATTTTTTTCATTTGTAAAATAAAGCAATTAGAAAAGATGCCATCTAGCATTCTTTCCAGAACCAAATATATTATGGCCAGGGATATTGGGGCTTGAAATGAAGAAAACTGGAATTTGACAGTTGTCTACGACAATGGTGTTGACTTCAAACTATACATCAGGATTTCTGCAGGCTGAATGTTGTATAAATTGTATATATAGATTAGAAAACTATATTTTAACATCATCTACAGTCCATTATATTCTTATTTATTTTGTTAAATGCTTCCCAATTGCATTTTGATCTGATTTGGTTTGGGCTGGGTGTTTGATCCTCTTAGTCAAAGATACTACCTGTGTGATATTGAATCATTTTAACATGTTTTTGTGTCTCAGTTTCCTCATTTGTAAAATGTAAAATTGTAAAATAATAGTTCTGAAGATCAAGTAAGTTAAGCTTTGTAAAGCACTATGTAAACATTAAAGTGTGAGGTCAATATTAGCTATTATGACGCCAACTATTATGCTAGGATTGAAGGACCCTTGACTTAAAACTTACTTCTCCTTTATAGGGAAGGGTTGGAAAATACCCCCTCTATGGATCCTCAGTTCTGACTTAGAAGTAGGAATGAAGGAGGTGTGATGTAGCCTCTCTTCAGTCCGCAAGAATGAAAATCTAAAAAGGGGTAGAGATGCTAGCACTTGAGAGGCATAGACTATTGGGCAGAACTTAGGGTCGTCTTCTGAGAGCGCCTTTCCCTCTTCTTTATCACAGAATAGCATTTCTTGGTTCTCCTGTTCTCCAGTTATTTCATGGGGAGGCTCTACTGAACCAGGCCATCTGTCGATGGGTCATTTCTTTCCATCTTCCTATCAGGAATGCTTCTGCGTCTTGTATCTTGAAGGTTACAGATCAGGATTATATTATTATCAAAATACAGAAGTAATTTTGAAGTTCTTAGAACACAATGTGCCATAGTGGCTAGAGAAATGAACTAAGAGCCTGAATTTTGGGCTTCAAATTCTGCCTCAAACATTAGCAGTTGTGTGATCCTAGGCAAGACTCTTTGAGCCTCAGTTTCCAGAAGGTAATAGCACCTTTGGGGTAATTGTACTCACATTGCCTCTTTCCTTTATGGGGATAATTTAAGGAAAACACTTTGTATCATACAAACATGAGTTACTATCACTTTAATGGGTTTGCAAGTTTCCTTATTGAACTGGAAATTTCCCAAGAGCCTTTTTGCTGAATAGTTCTCAAATTCTCTCTCTGTTTCTGTCTCTGTCTCTCCCCATCTCTCTGTCTCTTTCTGTCTCTCTGTCTACCTTTCTGTCTCTCTGTCTCTTTCTTTGTCTCTGTCTCTGCCCATCTCTCTCTGTCTGTCTCTTTCTGTCCCTCTATCTCTGTGTCTCTGTCTCTCTCTCTGTCTCTCTGTCTTGTCTGTCTGTCTCCCTCTCTGTCTCTATGTCTGTCTCTGTCTGTCTCTGTCTCTCTGTCTCTGTCTCTCTCCCTCCTCTCTCTCTTTATCCTCTCTCTCTCTCTCTGTCTGTCTCTCTCTCTGTCTCTCTCTCTCCTCTCTCTCTGTCTCTCTCTGTCTCCCTGTCTCTCTGTCTCTTTCTTTGTCTCTGTCTCTGCCCATCTCTCTCTGTCTGTCTCTTTCTGTCTCTCTGTCATTGTCTCTTCCCCCACTGTCTCTTTCTGTCCCTCTATCTCTCTGTGTCTCTGTCTCTCTCTCTGTCTCTATGTCTGTCTCTGTCTGTCTCTCTGTCTCTCTCTCTCTCTCTCTCTCTCTGTCTCTCTCCTCTCTCTCTGTCTCTCTGTCTCTCTCTGTCTCTCTCTCTGTCTCTCTCTCTCTTTCCTCTCTGTCTCTGTCTGTCTGTCTGTCTCTGTCCGTCTGTCTCTCTCTCTCTGTCTCTCTCCTCTCTCTCTGTCTCTCTCTTCTCTCTCTGTCTCTCTCTCCTCTCTCTCTGTCTCTGTCTCTCTGTCTCTGTCTTTCTGTCTCTGTCTCTGTCTCTCTGTCTCTGTCTTTCTGTCTCTGTCTCTGTCTCTGTCTCTCTATCTCTCTGTCTCTCTGTCTCCCCCAGGCTCCCTCTGTGTGTGTGTGTGTGTGTGTGTGTGTGTGTGTGTGTGTGTGTGTCTGCCTGCCTCCCCACAAACCTCCCAAACTGGCTTATTTATTGGGCCAGCCTGCCAAGCGTCCTATTGTCCGCTGGCCCACAGGTACAGAATGCACTGACCCTGAAGGGTACCAACAACACTCTTTCATCAAAACCTTTCTCTAAAATCAGTTCGGCTCCCGAGGGTATGTTTGTTACATGCCTCTGACAGTCTAACCTATCAGGGCTTAACATGCTCGGAACACCTCTGGCTAAGGCATCCATGTACCCAAGACAAGGTATGGAAATGGAACTGTGCCGCTATTCCCTAGAAGGTTTCTAGTCCTAATGGTACCATGTGGGACTTGTCTTATCGCAGAAGGAACACCCGTGGTACACAGAAAGCCAGACTTTCTGAGGTCATAAAAACCACTCCAGGACTCCAAGAACATGGAATGGTCCCCTCACTGATGCAGATTGCAACCCCTCCACAACATTAATGAAGGGGTTTTAAGAGTTTCTCTGCCTGGTTAGTTTATCACTGCAAACGGTGCTGATTACTCTGAGATGCGTGTAAAGGGGACCCTCCTTGGGTACCCACAAAGGCTGAGCAATCCTAGGTGGCTATCCTTACCAGGCTTACTCCGAGTCTCAGCTCTATCTTGTAGGTGTTTTCCCATTAACAGGGACTTTCTGGAAATACAGCCTCTTGGAGGCATACAGTAAGTAGAAGGGAGCTAGAGGGGGCAGCTGGGTAGCTCAGTGAATTGAAAGCCAGTCCTAGAGATGGGAGGTTTTGGTTTCAAATGTGACCTGAGACACTTCTTAGCTGTGTGACCCTGGGCAAGTCACTTGACCCCCATTGCCTAGCTCTTACCACTCTTCTGCCTTGGAGCCAATACACAGTATTGACTCCAAGACAGAAGGTAAGGGTTTAAAAAAAAAAAAAGAAGGGCGCTAGAAGGAACCTTAGAGGTCATCTCAGCTAGGTGGCATACTAGATAGAGTACTGGTTGGAGTCAGAAAGCCCTGAGTTCAAAACCAGCCTCAGAGGCTTACTAGCTTGTATCCGGTTCAGTTTCCTCATATGTAAAATAGAGGTATAAATAACACCTCCCTGCCAGAACTGCTGGGAGGATCAAATGAGATCACATTTTGCAGATCTTGGAGCATTATATAAGTCAATAAACATTTATTCAGAATCAACAAGTGGGCTAAGTTCCAGGGATACAAAAAGGGCAAAAGACAATCCTTGCCCTCAAGGAACTCCCAGTCCAATGGGGAAGAGGACAAGTAAACAAATGTGTTCAAACAAGCTATATATGTGGTATAATAGAAAATAATCAAGAGAGAAGAAACTAAAATTAAGAGAGGAGAGAAAAGGAAGTGAGATTTTCGTTGGGGTTTTAAGGAAGTTAAGGAAGGCAATAGGCAGGGATGAGGATGACAAAATGCTTTTGTTGCTGTTGTTATAATCATTATTATAATAATTATTAGTGTTACACTCTAGTTTAACACCCCCATTTCACAGATAAGGAAACTGAGGCTCAAGGAGAGAAAAGTGACCAACCCAGTCAACAGCAGAGCCAAGTTTTGAAGCCAAGTCATTCACTTAACAAGCATTTATTAAATGCCTACTATGTACAGGAGCTATGCAAGGTGCTTAGGAATATAGATAAAAATGAAATGGTTTCTGCCTTCAAGAAGCTGACATTTTATAAAGGTATAACCCAGTGCAACTGTTTGTCACCTCTGGGAGGGGGAGGAAAGTAGGGAAGGAGACAACATGAATCATGTAACCTTGGAAACCGTATGTGTAAATTTGTTACTGGAATAAAATAAAGATAATTTTTTAAAACTCTGACCTTCCATCTTGGAATCAATATTGTGTATTAGTTCCAAGGCAGAAGAGTGGTAAGAGCTGGGCAATGGAGGTCAAGTGACTTGCCCAGGCTCACACAACTAAGAAGTGTCTAGGGAGTAGTCAAATTTGAACCCAAGACCTCCTATCTCTAGATCTGGCTCCCCATCCATTGAGCCACCCAGCTACCCCTGATAAAGAAAAATTTTTAAGTAAGCTAACATTTTATTAGAAGGAAAATGTCTTTTCCTGGAATGTCCTGATTTAACTCAGAGTAATTGTGATGGCAGTCATTTGAGGCTGGTAGGAGAGGTTTTTAGAGTGCCCCTTGAAGCGGACCACAAGAGAGATACCCATGCTCAGCCAGCCATCAGTATGAATGTGGACGGGATGAATCCAATAAAATTGTGCCAGACCTTTAGAGACCACTAACAAAAGTGTAACTCCTGATCTTGCACTGTAGTGGAATCTGCAATAAAACTGGTACTCTGTGCCTTTCTGTACATATTGGAGTGTCAGAATAAAGTTTTCTTTTGTCCCTTTCCAAATAAACAAAAAGCTGTTTGAAATAGGAGGCTGCTGCCCTGGGCTATCATCAAGCCATAGCTTTGCTGGGCTTGCCAAGGGATCACAGCAAAGCTCAGGCCAGAACCATAGCAGAGAGAAGTAGGGAGAGAGCCCTGAGGTCATCCAGTCCTACCCTGGTCCAAAGGAGGAGACGTAGTGCAGCATCCCTACCCACCAGCCTCTCCCTGATCAGCCAAGCAATAGGCAGGTAGGCTAGTCGCATCTGGACTGATATGCAGAGCCCAGAAAACTTGACAGCAGGTAGACACATGTGCGAACAATTCTAGCCCTGGTGCTCAGCGGCTTCTCACAGTTAATAATGAGAGGCTCAGTGGCCGGGAGAGCCAAAGGGTCAATCTATGAGTTCTTGAGGACGAGGTATTCAAGGAAAGGATGTTTAAGCCCCTGGACTGACATGGTTACTCCCCTGGTCTAAGGATGTCTATAGCTACGTGGTTGGAGTGATCCAGGGGTCTGTGTGTTGACCTCTGCCCTGCTCAGACCAAACCCTTTGACTTTGACTTGAGTCTGGTAACTAGCAATGGGCCACTTTGGCTATTTGGGGGTCGGGGTGGAGTGTGGCGAATGTCTGAATCCGCATTCGTTGAAAAGCCAGAATTTCCAACTGAGACTCTCATCTCAGTCTTTGCTCATGGGGAGCTCACAGGGTCCAACTTCTGATTCATGCCACAAAGATTTATTAAGCATCTCCATAGCAGGGCAAAGTGCTGTCCTAGGTGCTAGGGGAGATAACTAAGGTAGGACACCCACCCTGGTCTAATGAAGTTATAATCTAGTGCCAGGAGATCCTCTCACCAATTAACAAACACTTACTAACACCTACTGTGTGCTGGGGATACAAAGACAAAACCGAAATAATCACTGCCCTCAAAGAGTTTACATTCCACGGAGGAGACAACTCCTACATCCGTGGGCATATACAAAAGGAAGAGGCACGGGTGCCTGTCTGGGCATGAGCAACAGCAGGAGCTCAGAAAGGTTCCTTTGGGAAAGTGGTGTTTTTGCTGCTCTTGGAAGGAATTTGGGGTCCTAAAACTCTGAGCTGAAGTAGGGCAGCATCCCAGGCACCCGGCATAACCTGTTCTAAGGCACAGAGATGGGAGATGGGGTTTATCTACAAGAAGGTCAGAGGGTGGGATGGGGACAAATATGGAAGACTGGAAATGTAGGTTGGCATGAGGCTGTAAGGACAGTAAATGACAGAGACGTTTGTGGCAGAACCTAAAGGTCCTAGGGAGCCATATTGAACTAAGGCAGTTGGAGGAGGCGAACAAGGACTTCCTTAAAAGGTTAGACTTTTGCTTTAGGAAAACACATTAGTAGCTGTGCAGAGGATGGATAAAAATAAAACCTAAACTGTTTACAGTTTCTTTAAATTGTTTACACCACAATTGTTTCCATTTCCAAAGCACTTTCTTCCTAACAGCCCTATGAAGCAGGTAGTTCAAATGTTACTGGGTTTTAACCCGGAAAGACTTCGCTTCCTTATTTACAAAATAGAAATAACAACAGCTAATGTGTGTTTATCACTTAGAGGTCTACAAAGCACTTTCCTCACAACGATCAGGTGAGGGAGATGGGGCTGAGATGATCCTTGCATCCATTTTATATATAAGGAAACTGAGGTTAGGATATGGAGCCAACTTGGTCGTGGCTACAGCCTTCAGAAGCAGCACTCAAGAAGGCAGGGGGAAGACCATAAGCATTTATTAAGTACCTACTAAGTATCAGGCAAAGCCTTAAGCAAAATTACAAGCAAAAAGACAGTCCCTGCTCTCAAGTAGCTTATATTTTGATAGGTAGTATGAAGATGAGATTAACTTTCCCCTGCCTACTTTTAGATTTAATCACCACAAGTGTATATACCCCCACTTTGCAGCTTAAGTGGGGGGAGGTCTGCAACCCACCTGCTAAAGTGGGTGACAACTCAGAAAATAACTGACTACCCCCTAAGAAAATTCTAAAATGGCAATTGGTCCACATAAAGTGGAAGGCAGGCACAGGAAGTGACGCAAAGAAGGGTCTTTAAAAGTAGTTGCCACTTCCTGTAACCAGCTCTTTCTCCTTCAAATTTGGCCTTGGAGGAGCACTGGCTTGGGACCCTGGACTGCTTCTGGTAAGATTGCTCTTGGATCTTTTCTTTGGACTACCACATAGGTGAGTGAAAAGGGCTGACTCCTTTCCTGGCTCCTGAAGGGACTAGCTTCCAGAGAGGCCCCCTGTGTTGTAGGACGCCTTATGGCTGGAACCCTTGATTTATTCACCACCAGCCCCTCCAACCCATGATCCTCTGGTGGAGAGCTAAGGAGCCCTGCCTGGTTCCAACTGGGCCAGAGTAATTATCTAGTGTGATAGGACAGATGCCTTCTCTACCCCCTCTCTCATTTCTCTACTTTCATTCTTTCCCTGTATTTTATAAATAAATACTGCTAAAAAGTCATTTGACTTGAGATAGTTTCAGCAACCATATTTCTCTTATATTTAGTCCAACCTTAATTTTTTAACCCTTACAGTAGACAACATGCAAAAGGAGATTTAAAAATAGTTGGGGCAGAAGGTGGAAATGAAGGTACACTGGAGAGGGGTGAGAGCCATGATACTGAACCCTAAAAGTCAGAAGCGCAGCCCAAAGGGAATGAAGGTGGCTAACCTAGAACCTCCAAATGAGGCCCCTGGAGGAACCCTCCTAGGGAAAAAAAAATGGATGTTCCAGGGTGAGGAGCCCCAGGCAGTGTGAGAGGTTGAGGCAGTGGATGAGACTGCTGCTGAAGCACAAGACTGAAACCAGAAGTGGTAGAAGCACAGTCAGGAGAAGGGAGGATTCCAATCCAGATCTCGACTCCAATACATCCCTATTGCCTCTATGGCAAAGTATCAAAGTATAAACTTCTCTATTTGGGAGGCAAAGCCCATCACAATCTGAATCTGGCTCCAGCTCTCATCACTCACCCCTCACTTTCTCTAGGCTCCCTTCACACCAGCCTATTGGTTATTCCAGAACAAGCCACCCTGGGCTTTTCTACCTACCACTCTCCTAGGCTTAGAGGCATTTTCTCCTCCTTTCCCTTCTTAGGGTCCCAAATTTCCTTTGTAGTTATTGTGTATCTATTTAATCATCTGTGGGCAGATTGTTTTTCCCTGACAAAATATAAGCAGGGATTCTTTCCTTTTGTACCTGGCATTTAGTAAGCATTTAAGGAAGGGAAGGAGGGAAGGAAGGAGGGAAGGAGGGAAGGAGGGAAGGAGGGAAGGAGGGAAGAAGAGAAGAAGGGAAGAAGGGAAGAAGGGAAGAAGGGAAGAAGGGAAGAAGGGAAGAAGGGAAGAAGAGAAGAAGAGAAGAAGGGAAGAAGGGAAGAAGGGAAGAAGGGAAGGAAGGGAAGGAAGGGAAGGAAGGGAAGGGAAGGGAAGGAGAAAAGACAGGTAGATAAATAGTATTTAGACTTTTGAAAGCACTTTCACATACATTATCCTTCTTGATAAGGTCAGGTAAGGTAGGTAAGGCAGGTAGCTAACTCCATTTATGAAAGAAGTTAAGCAACTTGTCCAATGAGGTCAAATTCATGGCAAAGCAAGCCTAGCACAGCCCTCCAGGCTTCAGATTTCATGTCCTTTGGCTCTTCTTCCGATATTAAAGTGCTTCTCACAATGATAAGAATTTTGCCAGGATCCAAAGACTCATTTGACTTGCTAACTGTTAATTGCTTTTCCTAATGGGGCACCAGGCTTCAATTAAAGAAAGGATTAAGTTCAAGTGTCCCTTGGAAAGCGTCATCCTCCTTAGGCCTCTGAGTCATCTTTGACTTTTCCTCTCCCTCATCCGCCCTTCTCCACAACCAATCAGTTGTGAAGTGCCTTTGTGGATCCTAGTTGAGGCCATCACCTGTCTCCTGGATGACTGTAATATCCTTCTAATTTGTCTTGTTGCTTCTGGTCTCTACCTGCCTCAATCCATGATTAATGTATAAGCCTGATCATGCTATTTCTTTGCTCTAAAATCTTCTGTGGCTCTCAATTGCCTAATCTGGTATTTAACGTCCTCCACGAGGGCAGCTGGGTAGCTCAGTGGATTGAGAACCAGGCCCAGAGATGGGAGATCCTGGGTTCAAATCTGGCCTTAGACACTTCCCAGCTGTGTGACCCTGGGCAAGTCACTTAACCCCCATTGCCTTAAAAAAAAAAGTCCTCTACAATATGATGCCAACTGAACATTTCAGTCTTATTTGCTATTATTCCCATTCATACATGTCACGTTGTAGCTACATTAATCCACAAGATGTTTGTTAAACTCCCAATCCCATCTACCACTCTTTGGAATGCCTTCCCCTTTGCCACTCCTTCTTTGGACCCTTGGCCAACTGTTTTCGAGGCTGAGTTCAGGAACTACCTCTTCTGTGAAGTTTTCCCCGATTCCTCCTTGCCCCGTGACCACCCAGCATTCAACACTCCCCTTCATCCAATTCCCTTCTATTTCTGCTTCTATACTCTATCCACTAAATTCCATGACAGCAGAGTCTGCCTTTGCCTGTGTCTTTCCAGTACCTTACAAGTGGGGGAATGCTGGGAAGCATGTGCAAATGATAGAAGAGCTCCACATGGAAGAATCTGGGGAGCACCCATCTGGAAGGGCACGAGGAAGCGTGATGAGAGGGCCCTGGGCCCTAATTTGGAGCATTTACAGGCATCCTGGAACTGGCTCTGATCTGAGAACCGCACAATGCAATGACGTGCTGTTCTCCGGCTCTGCAGTGGGAACTGGGGTCCATTTGGAAGGCGTTCACTGGCCAAAGCGGGTCTGGTCCTCACTCCTGCCTGGCTGGGGTCCAGGGCTAAACCTTTGGTGGGGAGAAAGCATCTGTCCTGGAGCCTGACTCTGCCTCCTCTTGGGTAAAGAAGTGTTCAAGATGGCGATGCTTTGTGAGCCTTGAAAGTTCAGCTGGCGAGCCACCAGAGGCCAAGGAATTGACTCCTGGAGCCCAAACAGAAGCCAGCAGTCTCCCCAGGACTTCGGGGTTGTTAGTGAGTGGGCCCTGGCTGTTGAGGGCAAATGTCTCTACCTAGGATATCTTCATGGTAAAGTCCCTTTTGTAAGAATTAATAGATGTTAATTGGTCAAATAAAACTGGGGCTCTCATCACTATGCCAGGTGAGGGGGAGAAGCACAGCCAAATTAGAGAATTAGAGGAGAGACACCCTGAGTCCCTGGGGTGGGGGTAGCCCCTCTAGTTCTCAAAGCCCCAAAAGAGCTGGCTGCAGACCAGAGGAGTGATGGGAGAAGGCCAGGCTCAGGGCTGGTTACTTAACTGAAGTTACCTAACATAACTTGGTTACTTAAGCATGATGGTTAATTACTAAAGCTTACAGAACTGGCTGAGAAGGAGGCAGATGCCCCAAGCTTCTCGCTGTGCCCAGGAAAGTAGGGAAGGGGTTATAACGAAGATGTTATCAAGGAAGCAAACGACCTGTGACCCCATGACACACATTTATCTCCCATAAATTCTTGGATGTCTCTGCGTGGAACACCTCAGGCACTTACCTAGGAGTCGCACGAAACCTCCCCAAAACACACCTAGTTTATCTAGGGAAGAATCAGTTTACCTAGGAAGCAGCCAAACATGAGCAAAGCCCCTCGTGCCATCCTCCTAGCCAACATGAAAAGAACTAGGAAACGGTGGACTTTGAATACATCCACAAGCATTTCTTAAATATCTGTTATTGAGCCAAGTGCTGAGTTAGAAAGACAAAAATGAAATTATTTCCAGCCTGCAAGAAGCTTACTTTCTAATGGGGAGACAACGTACAAATTCAAAATGGGGGGCCTAAATGGTTGGTCCCAAAGAGCAGTCATGAATGGCTTGGCATCAGCTGGGAGGATTGAGTCTCCACAGAGCTCCTCAGGCTCTATCCTTGGCTTTGTGCCGTACAATATTTTTATTTGTATAAACTCCTGGGATATGCCATCAGAAGAGACCCGGATTTAAATCTCGCCTCCACTAGCTATTTAAACCAAAATCAACACTCAAATTTTTTGAGTCTCAGTTTCCACATGGGTAAAAGGGGGATAATAATAATGATAGCATTTACCTCCAAGGGTTGTTATGAAGGTCAAAAAAGATAATGCAAACCTTAATCATATATATAAATATCATTTACAATTATCAATCATCAGGCAACACAACTGCTAAAGAATCAAAATTGTGGATGATCTGAGGAACAATGGACAGATTAAATATGCCATAGCATGTTATTAATGATAACTACATACAAGAAGTAAATGCAAGAAATCAAAATGATCAATAAGCACATGAAAAAGCACTTTAAATATCTCATAATTAGAGAAATACAAATCAAAACAACTCTGAGGTATCACCTCACACCTAGCAGATTGGCTAACATGACAGCAAAGGAAAGTAATGAATGCTGGAGGGGATGTGGCAAAGTTGGACATTAATGCATTGCTGGTGGAGTTGTGAATTGATCCAACTATTCTGGATGTTACAAGGGAATCACTTTAAAAGACTGATATATATTAATTTAAGGTTGCCAAGGAATTCAGCTATGTAATTCTTAAATGAAAACTCAAGTCAGCCGTCAGCCTTTTTTGGAGTTTAATTACAATAGGAGGAAGAAAGGAATTAGAGATAGAGAGAGAGAAAAAGGGAGAGAAGGGAATAGGGCTTAAATACCCCTTCTGTTTAGGCTGGGCCAAAAGGCCCAAGCCCTTAGATAGCTGGGGCAAAGAAAAGAGATCAGTCCCTATTACTCACGTGACCAAAATGGAGAAACAGTCTCAGAGGGCCCCACCTTCAGCTTCCTTCAGAGCAGGCTTCCCAGAGCACACCGCCACTACTTCCACAAACTCCTCAACCACCCCTCGAGTCTTCAGACCCTCCTATCTTTAAGGAAACCATCCAAGTTCCTCCCCTCAGTTCTCCCATCTACCAATCACTGTTCATCAATTTCCCTGTGCCAATGGAGGCTCTAGCTTAACCCAGGACCGCCCAGAAGTTTCTGGCTTTTGCACATGTCTGTTGAAGGTCATATTTTCAAATGATTAAATCTTTGCTCCTTTGCTACAGCCCTTTCTAAATCCTGTTAACCTGAGTAGGGTAGAGATTCAAATAATTAAATTTTGATCTAGGCTGCAGCCCTTACTCAAATCCTGTTAGGACTGAATAGGGTGGAGATTGATTCCAAGTATCTCCATTGTATCAATTCTAAAATCAATCATGACTCAAAGAAATTCCTGTTCTATGCTTAAGCATAGGTCAAAGTCCTTTCCATTGTTCAGCAAAAGGTTTCTGTCCTAAAGTAATCTGAAGAAGGGAAGAGAAGGAACCTCCCATGCCAATGGGGTTCCCATTCCAATAGACTATCAGTAAGAAATTTTCCAAGTATGAAATATCCCAGTGGTGAAATTTCCAACATTTATAAGTCTAAGGAATTTTGAGGTTTACATGGAGGGCAATTTGGAACTATGCCCAAAGGGCGATAAAAGACTGTCTTCCCTTTGATCCAGCCATAGCACTGCTGGGTTTGTACCCCAAAGAGATAATAAGGAAAAAGACGTGTCCAAGAATATTCATAGCTGCACTCTTTGTGGTGGCAAAAAAAAAGGAAAATGAAGGGATGCCCTTCAATTGGGGAATGGCTGAACACATTGTGGTATCTGTTGGTGATGGAATACTATTGTGCTCAAAGGAATAATGAACTGGAGGAATTCCATATGAACTGGAACAAACTCCAGGAAGTGATGCAGAGTGAGAGGAGCAGAACCAGGAGAACATTGTACACAGAGACTAATACATTGTAGCAAGATTTAATATAACTGACTTTGCCACTAGTAACAAGGCATTGATCCAGGACAATCCTGAGGGACTTATGCAAAATGACATTATCTACATTCAGGGAAAGAACTGTGGGAGCAGAAACAGAGGAAAAACAACTGCCTGATCACATGGGTTGAGGGGGATAGGTTTAGGGATGTAGACTCTAAGCGATCACCCTGGTGCAAATATCAATAATATGGAAATAGGTCTTGATCAATGACACATGTAAAACCTCATTGGCTATGGGAGGGGGTGGGAAAAGGGGAGGGAAAGAACATGAATCATGTAACCATGGAAAAATATTCTAAATTAATTAAATAATTTTTTTAAAAAAGAAGTAAATGCTCTCTTCTGGGACATATATGATCAGAAAAGGAGGTGGGCTTGTCTTTTACTGAGGGGAAACAACTGTCAGACAGGTTGAGTGTTGCTCTGGCTCCCATGTAATTTAAAAGACCAAATGCAAGGCCTCCAGAACACTGGGTAGATTTTTTATGAAGAACTTATGGAAGATAGTGGACAATCATTACACATCCAAGATATATACAGTCCCACCTCTCCAAAGGACTTTCTCTATCATGCCATAGAATCCTCTTCACTCTAGAAGCTTGGTCTACTTGGAATTTTTTTCACATTATGTTTGGGGTCTTTCCATCCAACTGACGTCCCTCCCATGACCTCCATTTTAAGAAGGGAAACCAGGCCAACCATGCCTTCCTTCCTCTCCAGGCTGCACTTGTAGAACTCTGGACTTTCTTTACCCCCACATGAGGCATCTTCATCTCTCTCCCCTTCATGCCACCCCTTGATTTTTAGCTTTTTAGCCTCTTCTCATGTGTCATCTTCTACTGGAATGTAAGGTGCTTTAGGAAATGGACTGGTGTCCTTTCTGCTTGTATTTTATTACCAGGACTTGGCACAATACCTGGCACATAGTAAACCCTTAATGAACGCTTGTTGAAATATTGTGAATTATGAATTAGATATACATAAATATATATGCATGTGTATATGTATTCACATGTGTGTATAAATATTTACCTTACCCCAGTTGTTGAATTGTTGACTACTTATAATCAACAACTGGGATAAGGTAATTGGGCACCTTTGTGTCTTTTTTTTTTTCTGGTTCAGATGCATTATAGATATAGAGGAACTTGGGAATTTCTAACCCTAAATCAAAGTTATCCAGGAACTAGGTCTATGATCTTAGCCCCCAATAAAGAAATTAAATAAAAAGATTTGTCTTAGGGACATTCTAGTGTGTTAGCTGAATGTGTTGGTTATAGCCTCTGGAGATGACTAAAGAATGATCCTTACCAGAGAGAGGCTTTTTAGTCATCACATCCTCTCAGATTGGAACTGTGGGGGTCATGAAGTACGCTTAAAAAAATGAAGCCCCCAAACTGGCAAGAGGGATCAAAGGCCAGTAGCATCCACAAAATTACAGTGATACAGTCAGCAAAAAGCAATGGCAGTATGGGGTAATGGGAAAATAAATGGATTGAACATCAAAGGAACTGAGGTCAAATTCCAGCTCTACTTCCTACTTAGTAGACCTCGAGAAAATCATTTACCATTTCCAGGATTCTGTTTCCTCATTTGTAAAATGAAGATATTAGAGAAACTCTCTGAGCCCTTCCAGTCTTCGATCCAGGATTCTAAGTGACCCAAGAAAAGTCCAAGATATGGAGAGAGATTGGAAGCAATAGAAATGTGACAGAACCACTGAGGAAGCAGCAAAGATAGATTCCAGGAGGATGATGGGATGCTTGGGTGCCAGCCAAATAGAAATCAGTGCTCACCATGGAGCTTGCTCAAATAAGAGCAGTGAAATGACACTACTGGGAAGACAGGTTTGAATGATCCCTACCACGTGCGTTCCTTTAACTCTACGCATGACTACTCTTCTTACTGCTGGTATTTGTATTTCTAGGAGACTGTGCCCCAGGTTTATGGGGCGTGGGAACATGGAGATTAATGACTACTTTTTTTTTTAATGATGCTATTTCACTGAATGCTTTTTTCTTTTTAATCCTTACCTTGGAATCAAGACTGTATTGGTTCCAAGACAAAAAAAAAAGTGTTAAGAGTTAGGCAGTAGAGATTAAGTTAAGTGACAAGGTTACACATCTAGGAAGTGTCTGAGGCCAAATTTGAACACATAATCTCCTGTCTCTAAGCTTGGCTCTCAATCCACTGGGTTACCTAGCTATTCCCTAATTGTTTTTTAATTGTGTCCTCTGAGTGATTAAGTAAAAATATTGTTAGGAAACTCATGAGCTCTTTAGTTTTGAGTTGATGGAGATCAAGCAATGATTCTGGAAGCAGGGATACCTTCTCTTGGCCTCCAAATGCAAGAAGGTGGTACACGAGTTGTTTTACAGTCTCAAACTACGTTAAGAGACGTGAAGTTGCCAGAACTTTGGAGTTGATAGCCCTATGGTACTGTGTTCAAACCATATCTAGAATCTTGTATTCCATTCTAGGTAGTAGATTCTAGAAAAGACATCAACAAGATGGAAAGATTTCAGAGGAGAATGTCCAGGCTTGTGAAAGCCTGAACACTAACTGGGCTATGTGTAGGTCTCTTGAAGGAGCTGTAGATGTCTGACCTGTAAAAGAAGAGAATTAAAGGGAATATGGGTGCTGCTTCAGAAAATCATAAGGTCTGGCACGTGGGAAGGAATTCCGATCTTTCCTTCTGGCTTTGGGGCAGAACTAGGCACAATAGACAGGAGTCACCAGAAAGGAGATTTAAGCTATGTGTATAGAAATGAGCTGTCGGAAAGCTTGTTTTGGAGGGTGGTGAGTTCTCCTTCCCTGGGAGTCTTTAAGGGAAGGCTTGGGAACACTTGTTGGGAAAGTTGCAGAGTGGAACCCTGTAGAGTTATGGGTTTGGCTAGAAGACTTCTTAAATGCCTTCTAATACTGAGAATCTGCGTTTTGGAATATAATAATACTTTGATCATGTATTCTTATTTGAATTCTAATAACTGAGCCAAGAACCAGGGCCAGCATCAAGGAGATTCATCTTCCTGAGTTCAAATCTGCCATTGGACACTTACTAGTTGTATGACCCTGGGCAAGTCACTCTACCCTGCTTGCCTCAGTTTCCTCATCTATAAAATGAGCTGGAGAAGGAAATGGCCAACCACTCTGCTGTCTCTGTCAAAAAAGAAAACCATGGGGTCATGAAGAGTTGGACGTGACCAGAAAAAATGAGCGAAGAAGAACAATAATAATAGCTAGCATTTATGTAGCACTGTATAAATACATGGAGTATGATTCTATCCTCACAAAAACAAGCAGGTGTTATTATTTTCCCCATTGTTCAGAGGAAGAAACCAAAGTTACAAAGGTCAAATGGCTTTGCCAGGATCACACATTTAGTAAGTAAGGTCAGATTTGAAATCTGGTCTTCCTGAGCAGTCCAGTAATCTTCTGGCCCATGAGTCTCTTAAATGATGTAAACAGATCCACAAAGCTAATCAGGAACAGGGAGACTGCACCCCATTTCCCCACCCCTCACCGCAGCTGCTCTGGCTCATGGAGAAGACACCTGACCTTTCTCTCTCTTAAGGATGACCAACCCTGCAGGAGCAGCCTCCGTGCATCCATAAAGAAGCCCTATTTCTCCCGATGTTTCTGGTGAAGTGAAATGAGACCCAGCATGGGAGAACTGGTGTTCTCATCAGGGCAAACGGCAGCAGCTTTGCCTTCCCATTACACACTGTAACAGCTTTATTTTCCTAACCATGGCAACAGAAGGGATTGACGATTTGGTCCAGAGAACACATCTTGTGGTGAGCTGGGGGCTTGGGAACCATGACTCTCTAGCATGACTCACTACCTGGTGAGCAGCAGAAACCATGGGAGCCTGCATCCCTAAGGAGATGTCTCTGATCTTGAGGAACACCCTTTCCTTAAGGACTCCTGAGTTCATGGTTCTTCACTCTCACTAAATAGACAGCCATAAAAGGGCACTTGCCTTTCTTCTTTTCCCTAACTACTTAGCTTTCCTATCTAATCCCTTCCTCAGCTACAAAACCAGTCCAGGTGGAATGGGGAGTGGGAGGTGGTAAGCAACCCTACTTTACTGCAGGTGATGAGAGTGTATATCCATAAATATATGGATATACAGATACACATGCCGAAAACGGCATGCGTATCTGAGTGTATATCCATATATTTATGGAGGTATTTGAAAGATCATAAGCAGTGGTCTTCTATCCCATATTTATCTGAGATCATTTAAATATGGTAAAAGAGAAAGAAGTCAGAGGACTCTTCTGTCTTAGAACTGATACTGAGACAGAAGGTAAGGGTTTGTTTGTTGAGTTTTGTTTTGTTTTTTTTTTAATGGAAATTGGGGACCTTTCACTGAGAGAAGAGTAAATGGAGAAATAATTTTGGAACTATTTAATAAGGGCCCTTGGGTGGAAGAGATATTAAGATGGTTCTGGTTGGTCTCAGTGGACAAAACTAGGATCAATGGGTCTATTTCAGAGACAGATTTAGGCTTGACTTAAGAGGAATTTCCTAACTGATGCAACCAACCAGATATAAAAGACCGGATAGCCCGGGAGATGCTGTTTCTCAGTTTTCTTGTCTATGAAATGAGGAGGTTGGACTATATTATCCCTTCAAGTTTTAAGTATTGTTTTATTATGATCTTTCCCCAATCTACGGAGTTTCCCCCTTACATTAAGCCAGCCCTGATCCCTTCTCAATTGTAACATTTTCCCTGAGTTTCTCTTTTGGTCCTATTGGGAGTTCGGAAGTATATCATGACTGTCCACCACTGGAACTGAGTCATACAGACCGTGACTCTTAGACGCCAGCTATATTAGGAAGTCAGAGATTGTTAAAACTACGGTTTACTAGAGGCCAGCTATTTAATTTTATAAAGGAAAAAACTGGGTCACAGAGTAGCTCACAAAAAAATCACACAGCGTAATTCTCCGACTATATTAGAATTTGTTAAAACCTAAAATACAAGCCACCCTTAGCCCACATGGACATTTTAAAATAAAGACTGCAGGAATCAGATATTACTCAGGATTAAACAGGCTCTTTACCACTCTGTTTGCCCTCCTCTAGACAATATTCATCTTACCAGTGTCCTTCCTAAACTCTGACACTCAGAACTAAGCCTACGACTCTAGGCATTGTATCAAGTGGAGGGAGAGGGCAGTGGGGCTCTCACCTGCTAATTCTTGCCTGCTTGGTCTCTCTGAAAACAGCCTAAGATCATATTACCTTGGGGGGCAGCTGAGTAGCTCAGTGGATTGAGAGCCAGGCCTAGAGATGGGAGGTCCTGAGTTCAAATCTGGCCTCAGACACTTCCCAGCTGTGTGACCCTGGGCAAGTCACTTGACCCCCATTGCCTAGTCCTTACCACTCTTCTGCCTTGGAACCAATGCACAGTATTGACTCCAAGATGGAAGGTAAGGATTAAATAAAAAAATAAAAATTTAAAAAAGATCATATTACCTTTCTGAGTTACCATCTCAGTGATGGAAATTCTTCATCGTTGGGTATGGATTTAATTTTTGGAAGTAGCCAAAAATGTGATGAATAAGACAGATGATAAAATGGAATCTAATTTTTCATTTAAAATGAGGTCATTCTCTTATGTGGCTCATAAACTTTCTTGGAGATCCACCCCTTTATTTTACAGACAAGGAAATGTTGGCTCAGAAATTAGGTGAGCGGAAAAAGGAAATCTGTAGGACTTAGAATCATTAATTAAAAAGTACCCAGCTCCATATTGAAGGATAGAATATATGCAGAGTAGCCTCCTACATTTCTGCTTAAAAAAAATAACTGGTATTTACAGAGCCCTTTAAAGTTTATAAATGTATATCTTCATTCTAGTGAATAGGTCATTCCATTTAATCTTTCTAACAACCCCGATGCAGGTTCTCTGTCCATTTTAGAGAGGGACAAAACTTGAAGCCTTAAGAAACTGAGGCTGAGAGAGGTTGCAGTCTTTCAGATGGGGTTCCCGTTCAATTATCCTTGATTTTCAGTTCAGTGCCTCATCTGCTAGACTGCCCTGTCTTTCTCATTTTTTTACATTCTATTACTTCATAGTTGGAGTGGCATCGGGGATAGAGAACTAGCCTTGAAGTCAGGAAGACCTGATCCCATTTTGGAAATATGCCTGCTGTGTGACCTTGGTCAAGTCACTTAAACACTCAATATTCTTAGTAAATCTTTCAAAATTCTAAGTTGCAAAAAACAGTGCTTATCTGCTTAGGGGGAATTGCCTCACCTGGGAGCTCCCGATACCAGTGAAGACACAGGTTCAATCTCTATCCTAATTTAGAGTCATGCTGGATTTCTTTTTTTCCCATCATCCACAGGTCCCAAGCCCCTGCCTTAGCTGCTAAAATGTGCTCGATAATATTTACTGAAGTCATACAAACACTTTAAAGCCCCATCTGACAGGTTTCCTCCTCCAAATAAGTTTCAAGTCCAATAAAAAGCTCCTGACATCTCATGAATGTAAATAGAAGGCAGGGGCATCTTTCCTTTGTTTTTATGGCTCCCATAAGGAGCACCATGCTGGGCTTGTTGAGCTGAAGTTTGATGAAAAGGGTGGAACTCGTGGCCCTGTTTTGTCAGCCAAAAGATGTGTCGTCTATTTCCCACTCTGCCATTTTTCTTTGTGCCAGCAAAGATGGGGACCTGCTATTGATTAAAGGGAGGGAGGGGGTGGAGTCAACTGTAAAGAAATGAAGACTCCATGTTGGACAGGAATGTAAACATCCATGCTAACATAACACAGGGCTGGGATCTCCGAAGGAAACAAATGCCATTGGTGGGAAAGGGTGGTTGTTGTCTGTTCTTCGGAGTTTGCAGTTCTTTGTGACCCCATCTGAGGTTTTCTTGGCACAGATGCTGCAGGGGTTTGCTTGCCATTTCCTTCTCTGGCTCATTTTGCAGATGAGGAAATGGAGGCAACTAGGATGAAATAATAGGGTCACACACAACTCTGTAAGTGTTTGAGGTCAAATTCAAACTCAGGCCTTTCTAACTGCAGTCCAGCAAAGGATACCTGTCCTTAAATTAATGTTTGGCTATTCAAAGGCATTGAATCCTAGAATAGCCACACTTCTGGGGTCCTGAGACATTATTTAGGACAACCTGGCCGTGTTAAGATAGAATTGATACAGTGCAGCAGATTAGGAAGGTCTAGCTGGCAATGGGGGTTAAGTGACTTGCCCAGGGTCACACAGCTAGGAAGTATCTGAGGCCAAATTTGAACCCCAGGACCTCCTGGCTCTCATTCCACTGAGCCACCTCCTTACTTGACAGGTGGGGAATCAGACTCACAGAACTTAAGTGATTTTCCCCAAAATTCAGCATCAACTTGCCAGGGTCCAAGGGTCTCCCTTTATAAAGGGGGGATGGGCCAGATGATCTCCAGGGTCCTGTCTGCCCCCACAGTCCTCTCTACAAAGAGATAAACTACGGATCCTGCCTAAATGTGTTTACTCTTCCATCCAGCAAGTCTCACATTCTAATGATGACTGGCACATTTTGAACCGCTGTATTTGCCATATTCTCCATACTGTTTATCAGTAAATCACACAGTAGTTGGAGAAGAGAAACCAAGGGGGACAAACTTCTAGGACTCAGATGAGTTCCATGTCAGTGGAACTGGTTTGGTTTAGTGGCCGTACACTGGAAAGAGCTGTAGGATCTAGGACCTTAGAGGAGTCCCAACCTCTTCGGGCCTCAGTTTCCTCATCTGTAAAATGAGAAAAGCAGACTAGCAGAGCACGAAGACTGTACAACTTTAGATCTGTGATCCTAAGCTGCTTGGTCCCCCTCACTCCGGGGCTTTGGGATAGAAGATGGGCTGGGACGCTCTTCAGTGTCATGGAGGCTGGATGGGAGGCATTGGGGTTCAATCCCTCCAAGTATGCAGATGGTTCTCCTTCCATGCCTTCCAGTCAACCCTTCAAGGTTGGGGCTGGAGCTAGTGGCGGGGAGAGGTTGGGTAACACAACGGGAAAAGGAAAAGCCCCAGCTTCCTCCCTCCCCTCCTTTCCTGTCATAACGTGAACAGCGGGTTTGGGGCAGACACCAGAGAACTGTCACTTAGCGCATCCCCCAGCTCGGGGCTTCCTTCCAGATGTTCTTTTTTCCTCCTTCCCCAATCCCGGGCTCGGTTCCCCGAGGGGTGTCAGGCTGTCCTTGGCAGGCACAGAGCCTTGCTTAGAGGCTGCCTCTCCCTGTAAGCAAGCACCCTGGCCTTGGCCTCCATCCAACCAACTTGGGGGAAACTCTTTATCCGAAGTGGGGCCAACGCCCAAAAGGCAGGGAAGGCCCCTGGGAGCCCCCTCGGTGCTTTCGGTCAGGCCACCCCAGTTGGGGTCCAAGCCACGGCCCCCACTCAGGAGCACCAACCTGGGCTCAAAGGCTGAAGGAAACACTGCAAGCGGTCTCCAAGCTGGCCATGCCGCCCACCTCCCCCCCAGTCATCCCAGAGCCCAGGCTAGATAGGAAAGATTGCTCAGAAGAGAGGGATGGAGAGAGCACTGGGAAGAGAATAACGGGGTGGGGGTGGGGGTGCCAGAGTCCTTTGAGGCCCGGTTCTCGGGCTCTAACAGTCTTTTCCTCGCAGGGTCTTCCTCGATCTACAGCTCCCCAAAGAGAGACGCTCATGTGATGGAATAGAGGGAGAGAGGAGTGCGGCCCAAGAGGCAGGAGCTGGCTTTGGAGTCACCTCTCCCCTCTATCTCTACAGCGTGAGCCGTCCTCAGCGCGCCCCCCAATAAAGGAAACACCCCAGCCAGCTGGGCGGCCGGCCAGTCCCACCTCACCTCGCAACCACTTCCTCCTGGGCCCTGGCAGACGCTTGGAAAACCCCGCGCTTTCTGGGGCTGCCAGGACGCCAGGGGCGGGGGTGGGAGGTCCGACTCTCTGGGAACACTTGGAGGGGCTGGAGAGCAACAAGAGCCGGGTGGTTGGAAACAGGCTGGGAGCCAGGCAGGCAGCTGCAGCTCCAGCTCCCCAGCCTCTTCCTACGAGTGGGTGGGCTGGAAGAACGGGAGGCGGGGCCGGGGGCGGAGAGAGGGTGGTCCACGTAGCGGGCTGGGGCTGGGGACCCGGCCCGGCATTGAGCTCGCCCCCTCCCCACCCCGGGCCAGTCCCCTACCTGCAGCCCCAGGAGTACGGCCACGAGGCGCCTCTGGCATCTCCCGAACTCTCCTGCGGCGCAGAAAGCCCGGTCGAGCTCCATGGGCAGCCCGGGACAGCTGTGGCGGGCTGGGCCGGAGGGGGCGGACTGGAGGACCGGGGATGAGGGCGGAGGCGCCCTCTGGGGTTCTAAGTGAGTGGGAGGAGGAGGAGGAGGCCCCCGCCCCCTCCGGCTCTCCTGGCTCCCTGGGGCGTCCTGCCCTCCGCCCAGCCCAGGCCCCTGGGCCGTTGTTGCTATGACCAGATGTGGTTACTCAGGCCAGATGTGGGCAGCCCCGCCTTTCCCCTCAGCCCTTGGCTCTGTGCAGTCTCCGAAGGGAGGGAAGCAGGGCGGGAGAGCGGACGGGCGTGTTTTCCCTGGAAAACGGGGGAAAAAAGAAAAGAAAAGGCGGCGGTCACCACCCACCCCCCTCCCCCAAACCCCGCTCTCCCCACGTGCCCAGACCGAGGCTGGGAGTTTCCACGCTGGCCTCCCAGGGCGTCTGGCGGCGTGGCATGGACTGGGGGCTTTTGCCCTCTACTACCCACCAAGCCCAGAGGAAGGAACCTGCAGCTGGGGCCAAGGGGAAGGTCCTGGGTCTCAGGCTCCCATCAGAGAAGGGGCGGCCTAGACAGCTGCTTTCATCTGGGAAATGGGGCCACGCTCAGGGCAAACCCCAACCCCCTCGCCCAGTCCCCCTCCCTCCCCCCCACCCCCCCCCCGTGTCCCCGTGTCTGGGAAGCCAGTGCTAGGTGCCCACGAGGATTTCCTGGGCGGTTTGAGCCGGGGATAGACAGGAAAGCCAAGTCCAGCCGCTACAACAACAACCCCCCAGAGGCCGCCCCTCGGTGCCAGCAGCTCTGTGACCTCATTTCTCCGAGGCTGGCGATGGAGCCCGGCAGCCTGGCCAGCAGCCCCTAGATTAAGGCGGGCGTCTGAGATGGCGCTCATGGCACCTTTCCACCAGTTATCTGTCTGTCCTGAGTCTGGAGCTGGAGGTGATTTCCTCCCGCCTCCCCACCCCCCACTCCCATCCCAGACAGACTGTTCTGGGCCATAGCCAACTGTACCCTGTGACTCAGTGCCCTCGGAATGCAGCGAGGAACCGGCTATTTGCAAGAGCTTTTGTTTGTTTGTTTTTCCACCATGGGAAAGGGAGCTCACTTGGGCCTTTTCGGGCTATTGCAAGGCTGCACAGACAGCCTCGGGGTATTGCCAGCCCGGAGGGACACCCACCATCCCTCTGGGGTCGCCTTTTTGTAGCTTCCACAGAAATGTCTCCAAGTGCAACGCGAGGGAGTGCTCGCTCAGCAGCTGGCTTGAATTAACCAAAGAAATGGAGCGTCCCTGCCCGCTGAGCCCTTCTGAACTGCGGCCACTCTCTGGCAAGTCCAATGGCTCTGACCCATATTTTCACAGTTCTCCTGGCCAGTAGTAGCCAGGAAGTGGCAAAGTGGACCACGTGGGTCCCAGACGGGATCTCTGACCAGCCTCTCTGGCGGAGGATGCCCAGCCCTGACTATCTTTTTTTTTTCCCTTTTAAATCATTTCCTTCCGCCTTAAAATCAATACTGTGGACTGGTTTCAAGGCAGAAGAAAGGTAAGGGCAAGTCCATGGGGCTTAAGTGACTTGTCCAGGGTCACCCCACTAGGAAGTGTCTGAGGTCAAATTAGAATCCAGGACCTCCCGTCTCTGAGCCTGGCTCTCCATTCACTTCCCGGACCCCCATCCTATGGAGGCTGGATCCATTGAGGCAGACATTCCAGCAGCCCCCAGTCCTCTAGAGGACAAAGGGCTCGACTTCCCCAGAATCCCCAGCCCTCCTTCCCTTTAGTTTCTAGCACCCTCCTCCAAACAGAATTCCAAAGGCAAACAGCCCTGAAAGGGCCGGCTGTGCAGGTCTGGGAGGTAACGTGAGCCAAGAATTCCAGTCCCAGGCTGAGTAACCTTGTTTTCTCCTTCATCGGGGCCTCGGTCGAGCTCTGCTCTTGGAGGCTGGCCAGCCGTCTGTCTGGTGGAGGGCACTGCTAATTAGAGAGAGCCCATAAAGCTGGCTTGTCAGCGAGGGCATGTGACCTTGCCTTCGAGTCGGAACAATAACCCCAGCAAATTGGACTGCCTGAACTCAGCCCTGCTGGCTTGTGGATTCTTGCAGCGGGCCCCAGTGAAAGCCGGGTTGCCATAGCGCTCCTCCCCGACTCTCAGGAATGGTCCCCTCCCACTTCCCCAGAACATGTTTCAATTACCCCGGACAATCCCCTGAAAGGGGGAGCTGCCAGGCAGAGAGAACGCCATTGTTCCGCCTAATGAAGAAGCCATGGCTGCTGGAGGCAGCTTGGCTCTCTGGGTCAAACGGCAACCTGGCCTCCCTCGGCTGACCCCTCTCTGCATCTTTCACCAGGGACCCGCTTTGGCTGGAAATTCTCCGGGATTTGGCTGTTCTGTGGAGGTCCCAGACAGGCGAGCAGATTTTGGCTTAAGTGTGTCCTGTCTGGGCTCTCATTGTAGGACGGAAAATCTCAAAGCTTCTCACTTAATCACCCGGAAATAAAAGCATAATTAAAATGAACGAAGTTTCTGCTCCCCTGTTCTTTATTTGCATCGTCCCCTCTGATGCAGGGATCATGGACTTGGGAGCAGGAAGGGACCCAAAGCCTGATTCTTAGCCCACATTTTACAAATGAGGAAACTGAGGCCGAGAGAGGGAAAGGGGTTTTGCTGGTCACACAGCTTATAAATGCCTGAGGTGGGATTTGAATCCAGGTAGGTCAGAATTCAGTTAGACTAACTTCAATACAACATTCTTATTCTCATTCCTTTTCACCACTGAGAAAAGCAAGTCTGCTCCCCCATTTGGGAACCTTGGCATGGTAATCCTTAACTGCTCATATTTTAAAATATTATTTTTTTAAACCCTTACCGTCTGTCTTGGAGTCAATGTTTTGTATTGCTTCCAAGGCAGAAGAGTGGTAAGAGCTAGGCAATGGGGGTCAAGTGACTTGCCCAGGGTCACATAGTTGGGAAGTGTCTGAGGCCAGATTTGAACCCAGGACCTCCCATCTCTAGGCCTGGCTCTCCATCCACTTAGCCACCCAGCTGCCCCCTAATTTTATTTTTTAAAATATTTTTCTATGGTTACATGATTCATGTTTTCTCCCTCTCCTCTTCTCTCCCCCCTCCAGGGAGTTAACAAGCAAGCAATTCCTCTGTGTTATACCTGTATTATCACTCAAACCCTATTTCCATAGTATTCATTTGTGTAATAGAGTAATCTTTTAAAACCAAACCCCTAGGAGGCAGCTGGGTGGCTCAGTGGATGGAGAGCCAGACCTAGAGAGGGGAGATCCTGGGTTCCACAGCAGAATTACACCCAGCCACCTGTGTCAGGATAGAGTGGATAGAGCTGGCTTTGAAGTCAGCTGTGAGTTTTAAAATGAATAGTCAGTAACTAAGTATTATATTTTAAAAGTTTTATTAATAATAACTAGGGCAAAAGAACTGCCTGACTTCAGCCAGGTCACAGGTCCAAAAAGAGAAAGAGGGAGAAGTTACAGCCACTTAAATACAATCACACAAAACGCAGGGATGCAGGAAAAGGGAATTTTGGGAAATACTAAGGGACTTCTGGGGGATGAAGTCCAAAGGCTCAAAATCTCCATTTATACACAGCAGTACCCCCTCTTTAAGTCTTGCTAGGGATGCAGCTGGCTGGGTGACACTGGCCATTCTCAGCACCCAGAGAGCTCTGCCAGACTCATTGACTGAGCTAGATTAGTAGAAGGAGGTTTCTTTCCTGCCAGTATCTACACTGATGAAATCGTGGGTCTAGATAGTAAAAACACTAATATATTTACTGTGTTTCTATGTTATAAATACACTTAATATTGTTGCTAAAAGTAGGCTTACTTAGTCTAAAGTTCATAGATTTAGAGCTGGAAAAGAACAGAGAAGCCCAAGTCCAGCTTCCACTGAACTTGTTTTACAGCTGAGGAAACTGAGGCTGAGGGAGCTGAAGGTCCCTTCAGGCATTAATTGGACAAGACAGGAAACAGTCACAAAACATCACAAACTCTTTTGGACCAGCTTCCACTGGACTTATTTTACAGCTGAGGAAACTGAGACTGAAGGAGCTGAAGGTCCCTTCAGGCATTAATTGGACAAGACGGGAAACAGTCACAAAACATCACAAACTCTTTTGGACCAGCTTCCACTGGACTTATTTTACAGCTGAGGAAACTGAGGCTGAGGGAGCTGAAGGTCCCTTCAGGCATTAATTGGACAAGACAGGAAACAGTCACAAAACATCACAAACTCTTTTGGCCTTCCCCTTCACCCTCCCAAGCTCGTTTTTTTGTTTGTTTGTTTTTTCGTGTAAGATGCACACATTGAGAATATCCACCTAAAAGTCAACTTGAAAAATTTCATAAAGCTGTTTTAAAGTGTTGCCTAGAAAGCCAAACCTGGTTTAAACTCAGCTGCAGTTTGAAGCCAGTGGAATCCCCAAATGACTTTGTCCTAAGCGAAGATAGAGATTCTTCTCTGAAAGATGCTGAGGTCAAAATCAATTCTTTGATGCCCAACAGATCATTTCGCTAGGATTCACTCCTCAAAGACCAGAAGGGTGGTTATGGGAGAAAAAGTCGAGAAGCACGTCAAATCTTCAGTAAGCAACTGTTTAGGACTCAGCTTGGGTCCACGACAATTCTTTCCGTTGTCCCAGTAACTAAAGATGTTGTGCCTTGAACTCGAGTATCTCAGCAGAAGAGAAATTGTCCATCACCACCCTGTAAATTGTACTAGAGCCATGGGGACTGCTGGTGATTAAGTGTTAGTGGAGGGGCTCAATTCCTGGCTCGGCCACTTGTCAGACTTCTTTAGAGTCTTGTGTTTAGTCCTGAGCATTGCAGTTTTCCTTTTATTCATCTATCTATAACTAGTCTGGGAATTTAGCCTTTCAAGGTTAAAGAGGCATCCACCAGTCTGGTGAACAATGAACCAATCCATTTAAGGAGGATATTGGTCAGTTGGGGAAGGTCTATTGTGGGTGGCCAAGGTGGCTTTGAGTCCATGTCCTGATGAGGATCAGTTCAAGGAACTAGGGAGGTTTAGCCTGGAGAAGAAAAGCATTAGGGGGCAACATGGCGGCTATGGTCCAATAGTTGAAGGACTTTTTATGTGAAGGAGAAATGGATTTGTTTCCTTTGATCCCAAAGGCCAAAAAAGGGCAAAATCAGAAACAGTAAATGTAAATTGCAGAGGCCTGCTGTCAGAAAAACACCACCATCACAATGAGGGCTGTCCAGAAGTAGAATGGGCTGCCTCAAGAAGTGATGGGTTCTCCTTCTAAGCAGAGGCCAGATAGACTTCTTGTGGGCTAGGTCATCAGAGGGAATTCTTGTCAGGGATAAGTTGGACTAGATGGCCACTGAGGTCTCTTTTAACTCTCAGATTCTGTGATTTTTGAGTTGTGTGTCCTTGGACAAGTCCCTTAATCTATGAGTTTCCTCCTCTGAAAAAATGGGGGTGGAGGTGTGAATATTTTTTAGTTTCTTATCTAAAATGGTAGTGAGATCTTCACCACCTATCTCAGGATTGTCAGGAGGATTAAGTGAGATAATTCAAATCTCTTGTAAACCCTTTAGTCCATAGAAATGTCGGTTATATGGCCATTGGCCTCCTCTGGTTTAGAGCCCAGCTTTTGATAATGTACACTCCATCATTATTTTTAATTCTAAACATCATCTTAGAAGGATGATTAAACATCTTATAAAGAGTCTCTGGGAATCAGTTAGGCTTTCAAGGTTAAAGTGCTGAGCATCTACTGCTAAGATATTTTCTGGTGAACAATGAATCAGGATCCAAGGTGGTTGGGTGGTCTGGGTTCATTTGCTTACGAGGACAATGATTCTTCATGTAGGATGAGAACGATTGGGGAAATACGATGACAACCCTGCAGCCTCGTTTATGTTGTGCACTTTGGAATTATAAATCAATTTGGATCCAAAGATATATATCATAAAGCAAATAAAAGGATAATTGCCTTTTAAATGCTGTCACCAGAAGTAATTTATCATACATTATTTTTCATAATAAAATGGTACTGAAGAATAACATTTTTTAAAATAAGGATTTTCACTGAAGTTTAATCCAAGGCTAATTGCTTCCTTTGTTTTTAACCCCTTACCTTCTGTCTTAGCATTAATATTATGTATTCATTCCAGGGCAAAAGAAGGGCTAGGCAGTAGGGGTTAAATGACTTGCCCAGGGTCCCATGGCTAGGAAGTGTGTGAGGTCTAGACCTGGCTGTTGATCCACTGAGCCACCTAGCTTGCCCTCAACGCTAGTGTTTTTTGGTTATTTTAAATTTTTCTTTGTTACACTATTTCCCAGGTATATTCTTCCCTCCCCTCCCTGCCTTAGAGAAGGCATCATTTGACCCAAATTATATATATCTCAAACTGTCATATATGCTTCTATTTATCAGTTCTTTCACTTGGGTTTTAAACGTTTTCTTTGTAGCACTTTTTTTTTGGTTTTCAAATTAAAATCTCCCAATCAGAACTCATTAGACAAGTTGCCATAAAATGCTTTCAATGTAAGCCACCTTCTGTTCCTTTATAATAGATCTACCTCTCCGTGTGCTGAAACATGAAGAATACAAGAACTAACTTTCTTCATCCTCACTGTAAAAGATTTAGGGCTGAAGAGGACCTTAGAGGCCATTGAACCAATTCCATCCAGTGATGGCGGAAGGGAGTGGAGGACCCAAATATGAAAGCTGATAACCATCTGGGAGGACAGGACGTACACAGGAGTATGTCTCAGGGTTAGAATGCCAGGAAGAGCAAAGGAGGAAGTTCAGACAAAGGGCTGTCAGAATCCCTGGGAGGGAAGAGATCCCTTTCAGCTGGAGGGTAGGGATCCAGTGAGTCTTTATTATTGTGGAACCTGAGGTGGCCCAGGAAGAACCAGCTTTCACTAGATGGAGAGGGAGTGCCCTCTGGGTTCAGGAGACAGCCTGCACTCAATTAATGTGCAACAGCTGCAGACAGAGATTACAGGAGAAAACAGTGTGGCGTCCAGTTTGGTGGTAATGTGCTGAAAAAGGAAGAAAGGGAAAGGCAACTGGAAAAGGCAGGCGAAGGGAGGCTCAGACTTGCGTGCATTAGATAGGTTATTCCTTCCTAATGAAGGCTGATTGCAGAAGGGGAGATGGGGCCCAGGGCATTCTATTGCATCCAACTCTTCTTCCTACCCTAAACCAACCCCTGAGATCAGTCCCTCATTGACTGGAAGACTGAGTTCCCGACTCATCTTCCCGCCTTGTCTTTCTTGTTTCCTTCTAGGCTCTGCCAATGTAACGTTGTCAAAGTCCAGGTCTGACCCATCAGCAGCTGCTCTGGCCTTTGGGCTACAAGTCCCTCATCTGGAGGCTATCAATAGCCATTTACAATCCAAGGAGCTTTCCAGGCCTCTTCAACATCAGCGGCCTCCATAGGTGGCTCTCTTACTGTTCCTCGTACATGGAGGTCCATCTCCTGTCCTCATGCCAGGAAGGCAGCCCCATTTTTGCCGCCTAGAATCTCTTAGGTCAAGTGAGGACCCCTACGGGAGGCTTTGGCAGGCTCCTCCAGTTCCTCTGAATTTCAATGATGCTCATCTTGGTCTTTACCCATAAGTGTATGTGTATTATATAGAATTTACTGATGGATGGAATGTAAGCTCTAAATGACTGGAGGCAAAAGGTTGTTGTTTGACTGAAAGATAATGTTGAGGCATGGAGGAAACTGGGAGGATGAACCATTAAGGAGATACCATTGGAAGGAGGGGGACAGGAACAGATTTATTCATTTGTAATACAGGCATTACATCCAAGGGATGGCCGGCAGATAGTAAGAATCTTCCTTACAGTGGGAGTTGTCCAAACGTGCAAAGGGATGCCTGGGTTCCCCCCTTTCCCAGCCCCACGCCAGGTTTTCTCACACAGGATCCGGGTTAAGTACTTTGTAGAAGGGCTTCTTGGCCAGGGCCTGGAGGGGGCGTCCAGAGGACCCTCTAACTCAGAGTTAGTTGTGGAGATTTTGCAAATGTGGGAGTTGAGGGTGTGCCAGGGAGGGAACAGGGAATAGATTTAGAAGCTGTTTGCAGAGATGCGATCATTCAAGTTGCAGGAATGAGTCAGATAGCCAAGGCAGAGTAGGATGACAGTGAGAAGGCTGAGGGCAGAACATTGTGGAAAGCCCATTTTGGAGAGGCAAGAAGGAATCTGTGACAGATATGGAGAAGTCAAAAAGGCAGAACCAGACAAGAACACTGGGGCAAGATGGAGAAGAGGCCAATGAAGACTGGACTAAAGCTCTTAGTGGTGTCAACAGGGGCATGGTGGTGGTGGTGGGGGGAACATTCCAGGGACCAGTGACAGTGAGGGTAGACTTTCTGGAAGCTGAAGAGGAAAGACATTGAAGAATAGTTTGAGAAAACAGCAGGCAGGGTTATGGGAAAGTTTCTTTTTGTGGGGGTGGGGAGCTGCAAAGAAGGAAAATTTTGCCCTTCTACAGGAAGTAGCAGAGGCTGAAGATGAGAAAGCGAAGGAAGTAAGTGTTGCTATTGAGCCTACTAAGTGCCAGGGACTGTGCTAGGTACTTTTACAAATATTCTCATTTGATACTGACAACATACGTTTGGCTGGGTGTCATCATTCCCATTTAACACTTAGGAAAGAAACTGAGGCAGGCAGAGGTTAAGTGACTCGCCTAGGGCCACGGGGAGCAAGTGTCCATGGCAGAATTTGGCCTCAGGTCTTCCTGACTCCAGGACCAGTGTGCTCTACATTGTGCCTCAGAGAGTTCAGGTGATGATTCATGGTGCAAGGTCTCAGTGTAGACTGGGGACCTGGTCCAGGGAGAAGAGGTGAATTCTCCACCTGTGGAGGTCTTTGATTAGGCACTGAAGGGATTCTTATTGAGATTAGGCTTCGGAGGCCCTCTCTAGTTCTGAAATTCTGATAGGATGAGAGTAATGCAATGGTAAATAAAGGGAAATGTTTGGAGGTCCAGAGGCAGTTCAAAACGGGCAGCCTCAGAAGGCCAAGTCATCTGGAGAGTCCGGAAAGAGCTTGAGAAGGTTTGGAAAAGCCACTCAGGAGTGTGATGGAGAGTCAACAAAAGGTGGGTGAACTGGCATGTGGCAGTGACAGCTGGAGGTCAGCGAAAGCAGAATGAACCTCTCATCTGTGCAATTTGACATGAGAAATAATTCAGCTGCTCACTAATAAATCTTAAGTTTATTAAAATTTTCAAAAACCAGAGTAATAAAATACCCACAACAAGAATTAACATAATAGGTAATAAGATTTTTCTTCAAGCTGTATTAGAGTAGAAAATGTTAAACTTTGAAAATTGTAAAACTCTTACGTTAATAATCCAGGGGCACCTAGTACAGGAGTTCAATCTTAAAAATATTTCAATGTCAACATTTTTAAAAAATCCCTACTTCTATCTTGGAATCAAGTGGTAGGGCTAGGCAACACTCACACAGCTAGGGAGTATCTGAGGTCAAATTTGAACCCAGGACCTCTGGTCTCTGGGTCAGGCTCTCAATCCACTGAATCACCAAGCTGCCCACCCTAAACATTTTTTAATGTAAAAAAGAGAGAGAGAGAGAAAGCCTTCGTTTCAAATAATGACAATGTGTTTATTTTACAATACATTATACATGCCACAAAGTAGCATATTTCTCAACAACTGCATCTTTGTTTTAAAAATGAATTATTCAGTGTATAGAAACACTGGTTGTTTCCCTTTAAATATGTACTTATTCCTTAGACTTCTCTAGATAAAGATGATCAAACCAAGAATTTAGAAGAAGACATTCTAATTAAAACAGCCCTGGGACCTGGTGAATGGTTTGCACGAGATGGAGGTGAATGTTTAACACAACAAGGTTCACTTTTGAGAAGCAAATTGCTTTAGTCAAAAAAGAACAAAAGGAAGATACATTTTCCTTCATTCATTTTTTCAGCTATTTCTGTTACATAATTCATAACACTGTAGAAATCTTTGGTGGTGACATATGGATTAAGTTCCCTGAAAATGCTGACAAATTTCTGTTCTATGTAACCAATAAAATTTGGTCACGTAATCATGGCTGGCAACGATGGCTCTAGCATTCATTCTCTAATCAAAATCTATTGTAAATGGTACATGTTAAAGGGCACCAGGGAGGTCTGCATGTATTGAACATGATGGTACGTGACACACACAAACACATTTTTTCGTCAATATTATACATTTCTGGCTCACTTTAAAAAAATCAGTTTTGTAGGTTATTATAAGGGTAAGTGAGAAATCCTTGCTACTGTGAATAAACTCTGGAAATAGCTAATTTTTGTTAACGACAAATTAATTTAATAACATAATAAAATAGGAAAGATAACTTTAGCTGGTTGTGGAAGAAGCGCTACAAATAGGCAAGGGCACCTGCAGGCTGGATGCTAAGTACCTCTGGCACAGGCTGAGAGAGGCAGCTTCCTGTTAATGCCATTCGAAGAGACAAGTCACCCTTCCTTGCTCAAAGAGCAACCTTGGGGAAGATTTAAGAGTAGAATACAATGAACAAAAAGGAATTTTCCAGGAAGGAGAAGGGGACACAGAGATATGTTAAAAAATAATCTTGTAGAAGACAAGTAAAATTTGTTAAAAAAAAATTTAGAGAAGAACCATTAAGAAAAATATTCAAAAACCAAATAACAAGGAAAAGGGAAATGGAAAGAAGGAATGAAGAAGGGCCCTAGAACAAACTGTGATGATCTCTGTATACTCTGAAAGTAGGGACCAGACATGTTGTTGGGAATTGTTTTCATTTCTTTAGTATTCTAAACAGCTTTAATTTCTAACCTTTGAGCAGGAATTATTTTCTAGGGTTTAGGAGGAATTTTCCAGAAGAAAATTCAGGTTCCTGAGAAGATGTGCTCTCTAGATTAAAAAGCCTTCTGCCTTCTTCAGATTGAACAAGATTTCATACTGTGGTGGAAGATCAATAACCTCAAAGACTAAGCTGCTTCCCCCAAAGTAAGCTGGGATTGTTGTCACAAGGCTGCCCACCTGGAGCCAATGAGCACATCATAATCAAAGGTTTCATTTAACTGAGGAGGGAGGAGCACGACTGGCAGGGCAGGCCCCAGGATGGTTTTCTGCACAAGAGATTCCTGGGCCTTTCCATAACTAACAGGAACAAGCTCAGCTCTATGAGAATGTAAACAAAGCCTTCTCCCTGAAGAGTTGGTGATCATAAATCCTAGAGATTTGAGATAGAAAGTGGGGAATTCTCTTAGACAGATAGGCTACGAACAAATAATCAAGGAGGAATGAGTTGTGTAGTTAAGCTTATGAACTAATTATAGGGGAAAGAAAGAGAATGGAATGAATTTTTGCCTTCTGTTCAATAGCAGGAGTCTGAGTTACTGATGTAGAAAGGGCATCCGCAGGAAGTATACCACCCACTGTAAGGATCTGATTTCTGAGCAAATCTTCTTCCCATCGGTGGAACATTCTAGAAGTGGAGCAAAGGAACAAAGGACCAAGGCCAAGGGTTTTCCTGGTCACAGTCTTTTTTCTTTTTGGTGGGGGTGGGAGAAGGCAGGGGACTGGCAGGAGTTGGGGAAAACTAGTAGAATATCAGAATAAAACTTCTGAACAAATATCATTCCATCTGCAACAATTCATGTGTGAAGTATTCTACAATTTCAATTTCCTGATCACTAAGTGGTCACCAATTCTTTGAGGTGATCTAATTTTGAAAAACACATAAGTTTCATAGTCAAGAGACTTTGGCTTAAAAAAAAAAATCACACAGCATCACAGTCAAAAGACTTTGGTTTTCAATGTGAAGAAAGCAATCCAAGTACATAATACTCAGAATCCATTCATTATCCAAGCTTCAATAATTTAAACCCCCAAACCTTTTGCTAAAAGAAGACTCATTAGGATACTTTTTCCTCAGATAGAAATGGTTTTTCAGATGAAAGAAAGATAACAATCCTTGTATTTCACATTGGGATGTCCTCATCCTCAGGGGAGATATCTTAGCCAGAAGAGGAGTGATTCAATGAAATGGATCTGGCGAATGCCAGACTCAGACATCGATCGCTAAGATTTGCATAAAACCAATAATGTATGTTTCAAGCTTTGAGATATTTTATAAAATTGGGGTACAGTGTTGGATCTCTTACTATACTATATATAAGCTAGTATTTGAAAGCTAAAAAGCTTAATAATGAGCATTATTAATAGGAATATACTATATTTAACTGCAAAACAGAACTGCAAATGCAAAATGTCAGTTACATAGTGCTTCTCATTCATGAGGAGACAAAGTAATTAAAAAAAACTTAAAATCCAAATAACATTTAAAGAACTAAACCCACAGGAAGAGAAATTAGACAGAATAAAGCACATATGTAAAAAGACACAGGAAAATGAAGCAAAGAATGGTGAAAACTTCTTCAATGAAAGAAAAAACAAGAACAGCTGTAAATAAGTAAACAATTCCAAATGTGCAAAGCCATATAGGTATAAAAGTGCTGGGTGTGGATACCTGGTTTTTAAATTTGAGTTTTAAAACTTGGTGAGGAGATGAGGCAACTGTACCAAAGTACAATTTCTAAGGATAAGCAATATAGCACTATTTTCCTCTCCTCTGGGTTTACTATACCAATGCAAATATTTAGAATAAAGTGGTCTGTTTCATGACTCACCATATAATTTACATGGCGCAAAATGGAGGTATGCGAATGACAATAACCATAAAGGCTTTGTAAGGTTTCCTGAACCAGAAAAAAGTTCTTTTCAAGTATACTAAAGGTTTTTGCATGTATGCTTTTGTCTGGTACAGCAAGTACTCAATTAGTGTTATCTAACTTAAAAAGAAGTAGCATTTTCTATCATTTGTAACTTATCTTCAGAGTTGAAAGAACTACATCTTAAGTAAATAGTTTTTGATAGTCAAATGTGAATATTAAGTAATTATTAAGGAAATTAAACTTATCCATATTTTATCAGATAAAAGCAATCTCTAGCCATTCTATCATCCACCACCTTTCCTTGAGGAGTCATTTTAAATGGACAAATGTATTGAAATCAAGTTATTCTAATTACAGCAGTTTACTCTGAGATATTTGGTCACCTAAAAATACACCTGTGGTCTCTTCTTCACTTTATATTTTAATGAGCCGTACCGCACCTGAAGAGAGAAGCATGAGATAGTATCATAAATCAGGCATTGATTAGAGTTTATGAATTATGGCTATTTGAAATCCCAACTTCTGTAGCTAAGCTTTTAATTTTAAGTCGGCATAATATTAAGCCAGGCATGTTTATTCAGCTATTCATTCTCTATTAAATGCCAATATTATTCCATCCCATTTTCCTGGTAAAACATTGATGCCTCAATTAACCCACAGATATGCATGCGTATAAAATATAGAACATAACCCTTAAAAGTGTAATTTGAATTATGGTGGCACAATGACAAGTGTAAACCCAGGAACCGCCACAGTCAATTCGGGTCCCTGGCCCTCCATCCAGTGGGAATCTCTGCCCACGAACACACTTTGTCTTCCTCACGGGCTTTTGGAATGATCGGCACCACCACACTGAATGACTCTCCACTGCCCTGGGATTTCACTAATTACTGAGAGATACTCTGAGCCCAGTGGTGGCGGTGAGTAGATGTTAATGTAGTCTCTCTGAAGGTTGCTCGTCTGTAGATGATAAGACCCGAGTCTGACCTTTAAGAAACTGTATTACAGAGTCAGCCACGTTTGCTCTGGCAGCTGCTTTCTTGGCTTCTGTGCTGGGCAAACTCTGGCTAGAGTGTAATTCTGCCACCTAGAATAATGACCGAGAACACCCCAGTCTCCAACCTTACTGCATAATGAGGAGTTTGCCCTAGTTAGAATTTCTTGAACTCTTCAGAAACCCAATTTCCATAAAAATCTGTCTTCTGGTTTAACTACACCAAATTTTCATGGGCCTTTATTTGTAGGCAAGAGCTTCCTCTAGGAGGATACTAAACATAAATCACAGAATCCCAATCAAGGACAATAAACACTGTATTAGACTGGCCTCTTTGCGACTTTTGACCGTCTTCACAGACTTCATGCTTTGTGATCTTCGAAGGCCTCTGTGGGTTGTTAGCATCTCATCTTCTGAATAGGGTCCATCACCATCTTCATCTGTTTTCTCATCTCCATCTTTTGAGGGAATTCCATAGCCTGAACAGGTTGACAAAGACGGTAAGTCTAGGCAGCTGGATCCTGCCATCACGGCCTCCCACTTCCCCATCCCCTCACTAGAAGAGCTGCCCCGTCCCTCTGCGCCAACATCAGGTTCAACAATGCACCTTCTCTGGAAAGCCTGGCTCGGTCAGTCCTGGCCTCAAGCACCCAGTGTCTGCATTTTCTGGCCCCAGTCGTTGACACTGTACCCCTTGCACTTGCTATCCTGCAATTGCTTTCAAGTTGTTTGACCCATGTTTTGGGTCCCCATAGAATAGATGCTTCTTGAGGAAAGGGCCTAATAATAATGAGTCTTTTGTGTTCCCTAATAGGATCTAAAGCTCGGTTTTACAAAGAAAAAGGGCTCAAAACTTAATACCAGACTACTGAGTTTGAAAAAGTAATAAATGAAGGCATTGAACGAGACAGCTGGGTATACCAAAGAGAGGACTGGTCTGGGATTTGAGTCAGGGTGATCTGGGTTCAAGTTCCACCCCCCAAAATCCCCCAGGATCCTCAGCAAGCCACTGAACCACTGTGCCAGGCCATAAGTAATAATTCTTTCAATGGCAGAAGAGTTGCCAACATACAATGGTATAGGTGGGGTCCTTACTGGGATCTGATTAAGAAAAAAGATAATACAATTAGGAGCATTCTTGTCTTATGCCAATAAAACTAAAAAAACTGTGAGCTAAATAAAAAGAGTAGAATGAAGATCAATTATATTCTTTTGGGTCTGGGAGAGAGAAATTGTCTTCAGTCAATGGGCAGGATTAAGTTAGGAAGGAAATTGATCTTAAGACATCAACTAATGGTCACTCCTGCCAAATGACCCCCGTACTGCTATTATTATCATCATCATCATCATCATTATTATTATCCTATTTTGCTGCAGCCCTAGCACCACTCAGCCAACTACTGGATGCGAATTTGAAGGAACCAAGCCCCGACCGTGCACTTCCCTGGCTGAATCCTACGGCTCAGGTTTGAAGGTGTAATATGTTAAAGACTGAAACACTGGTGAGAAAAATCTTCAGCTAACTTTTCCCAAAGGCCCTTACCACTATATAAAATTGGAAAAGCTGTGCCTGCGTCCTTCACGTATGAAGAAACTTTATTTGCATGGCTCATGGTGTATTTACTTTGGTGACTGAAAATGTTCTTGCTTTCTACGGGTCAACATTTCTTGGTTTCCTGTTTTTTGGTTCACAAATTAGTTATGGTTCATGTACACAGGGCGTCTTGAAAGTCTTAGTGATGTTTTAAGCTGACCCATTATTGCTTTAAAGGAGATTTACAAACAGGTTAAATTCAGTGAGTTACTAAATGCTATAAAACACACGGTGTTAAGCTGTAAGACACTATAGTGAAAAATCTTCACCAAAATAAATACAACTTGTATTCACCCACATGCTTTATGGCAAGAAGTTGAAAACTTTTTCAAAAGAGAAAATTTGTTTCATTTTTAGAACTAGCCTGGAGGTGGGGAGATCTCATTATCTGCTACTCAAAAGTGAAGCTCTTCCCAGAGATAAGGGCATTTGATACTCTGCAGAGGAAAAAGCTCTCTGCCCTCCAAGGCACAATGCCAGGGAGGTCACGGGTACTGTTAGGTGAGAGGTCACTCAGGGTGGGGTGGAGGAAGCAGAGAAGATAAGGGGTGTTTGGTGACTCCCCGCTGAGCTGGCCTCAGACAGCCAACTACATGTGGATGGGAGAACAGCCCAAGATCTGTCTGCTGTCTTCTTGGGGCATGCACTCAACAGAAGCCAGGAAACGTCCCAAATCATCTGAAACCAGATAGTTACTACCCATTTCTGGTGACTCATGTGGGCACAAATGATATTGCCCAAAAGTAATGCTAAAGATTATAGGTTCTTGGGCAAGAGAGGAATACAAGACTGCTATTTTCATCAGTGTTCCTTGGTGAAGGCAAAGGATTCAGAAGAGAAAGAGCCCTGGGAAATATATAGCTGATTAAGACAATGACGTCTGAGAATAGAATTTAGATTTCTGGACCACAGTTTAAATATAGGAATGATAAACTGGCTCTTGGCCAGGGATGGAAAGCATCTAGCAAGGGTCAATAATGTTTTGCCTGAAGTTTTATAAATCTAACCAAAAAAAGTCTTTGAAGAGAAAACAGGAAAGGGGAAAGAAAACTGCCTGTGTCTACCTACCAAGCTGGATGCTTTAGGATATACCAACAATGTTGGAAGACTATCACTGGAGACACTCAGAAGTTCCTAAGCCAAAAATCCAAGGTATGCACAAATGGACCAGGGATGACTAAGAATCAGAATAGACTAGAAATCTTTATGCAAGGGATAAACTTTGACCACACAGGTAGGGTTTAGAGTTGGTGACATGGACACACAATTTCAATTTATGTGGGGTCTTCATAAAAATAAGGAGGGTAGAAAAGAAAGGCTACCAATGTGCTTCAAGGACCTTTTAGAAAATCATGTTTCCAAATGAAAAAAGAAAGAAGGATGCAGAGGAGTTAGGGCAAGTTCATCTAGAATAGTGCAAAAATTGCTTTTAAAAGAAACCAAAAGCAAGGAAGAGGGGGAACTAGTTCTCTCATGGTAGGTAGAGGTGAGGGGTATCTCTGCACCCAAGACCAGAGTAAATGGAGCTGGACTCAAGGAGAAAAGGGCCTCCTTTTTCTAGAGACCAAAAGCAGACTCAGTGAAGAACCTGACAATGGGTGGAGAGTAAAAGAAGAGCTGACCAAAAGAACTGGAAACCCAGGGTCAGGACCCAGAGGCTGGGTCGGGAGAGCAAAGCTCAGAAGAGGAGGAAAGAAATATTCTCCTACTGGTCTGAGGTTTGAAGAAACAGCCTCTTAATATAAATTCATAGGAGAGGAACATTTTGTAGGATTTGGGGATGCTGGCGAGGCTTGTTTTAGTTGTCAGATGGGAATCACAGAAGAGATTTTTTTTTCCCTCTCCAAGAAATCAAGAGAGAACCAATGACCAAAATTTATAAAACATCCTCTGACCAGATTTGAAATTTGTATTTCCTTTTAATCATGAGTGCTTCCCTCCTGCTGCGCCAGGGCTTATTCTCTTAAAAAAAAATGCATTGAACTGTATTAAAACTCCTTGTTGCTAGGAAAGAAAAAAGCCTAACAAAGGCAGAAAGAGAAGCAATAATGCTGCTGGAGGACATTAGAGACCACCTGGCCAGAAAGAGATTGAAAGCCTTCTCCAGACACAGGATGGATCAGTGATGGGGAATATCTACCAGGTCATTCTGACCAAAGCAGAGAGGCTAATAGTTTCTGGCCTAGGTGATACTTTCATCTTCCAAAAGGTAGAAAAACCAAGGGGAAATTCTCCTTTTGAGCTAAGTCTTAGCATCAAAGAAGGGCTGATGGATGCAGCAGAATGAGGGGACCTTGGAGAAGTGACCCCACTGTGCTTTCTGGCATTTGTGATAGAGGAGACATGGGGAGAGCTGATCTGGGAGGTTCAGAGGCAGGGGAAAGTGGGCTCCCTCCCCAGGGCCAGAAGTACACCCCCCCCCCCCCATCCCTTCCATCTAGTCAGTGCTGACGGCTCCCCATGCCCTCTAGGCCCAGATAGAAAATCCTGCCCTGGCCCCTCCCTCCATGTGCAGGCTTCCCCCTCCCCGTTCCAGGCATTCTCTGGGGCTGTCCAGTCCTGCCTGTCCCCTGTCTGGAATGTTTATTCTCTGTCCCTGCCCCCCCCCCCTTCAGGTCTCAGCTAAAATGCCAGCTTCCATGAGCCCCTTTCCGGTCTCCCTTGGTGCTAGTGCTCCCCTGCTGTGCGCCACCTGCCCTGCCCAGGAGCTCCTGGAGGGTTGGCCCTTCCTCTGGCTCCCCTTTGTGTCCCCAGGGCCCCACGGGCCCAGGCCTCTGTCCATGCTCGGGCAGGAGTCTAACTGGGAAGACCTTTCTGAACTCTGAGGGCTCTGCAAAGCTGACAAACACAGGTCGCCCACGTGCCCAGCCCAGGGAGTTAGACAGGGATGAGAGGAGGCTTTTACAGGGGTCAAAAATCACTTCCCCAGCACCAGGAGGAGAGCCTTAGAAAGCAGCTGGGATGGGCAGCATGGGAGGGGCGGGCCTCGCCTGGGCCCATCCAGGCAGCTCCTGGAGAAGCTGGAGAGGCTCCCCCCATAGGCCGTGCCCTGAGGGTGGGCGGAAGAAGCAGACACTTGTGTCAGGCCCTGGGAGGCCCGCATGGGGAGGACCCAGGGAAAGGCCCCGGATTCCGAGCATCCACAGGGGGCTCCTGTCCTAGGAGCAGGCCTGGAACGAGAAGGGAAACTATGGCTAGAGCTGGGAAGAGAGCAGGTTTGGTTTGGCCTCTCCGGGGGCTCAGCGCCAGTGCTGCCTGACTGGCATGTCATGCTGCGATCCCAGGTTTAATTGGATTGATCTTCTCCAGGACCTTATCCCAAAATTCACATATTATTAAACGAACTAATTTGCCATTATTTATAATTAGCATCATTGGAAGACTGTCTGCACCCCAAATTCCTTAAATGTTTGAAAATACCAAACCCAACAAAAGCATGGGATGGAGCTGGGGCTGGCCAGACCCCATTCCTCAGCGGCTCCCGGCCCCGGGGCAGCTGCCTCTAAGGTAGCGCCCACCCTGGGAGGGGTTAGGGAATGCCGGCGCCCCAGCGCAGTCGGAGCCAGCCTTCAGCAACATGGCAGGAGCCAGGCGGCTGCCACATGCTTGGGCTTCCGGGCCAGAGAGACCTTTTGCTTTTCCCTCTCCACGTGGAACATCTAACAGCTCTCACTGCGAGGAAGGTACAAACAGAAGAAGCAGGCAACAGAGGCGAGGACTGGGAAGAGTCCCAGACAGTGCTAAGAGGAGAAGCTGTAGGAGAGCTCCTCCGGCTCGGCCCTCCCATAGGGTCAAACACCCACCTGGGGACTGGCCGGAAGCCATTTTCGTTTTCTTTTTTGCTTCCGGGGCAGGCGGGTAGGGCCTCTGCCCCACCGGCTCGTCTCCATGAATGGCTGTTAAATCATGCATGCTGAAGCTTCTCAAACGTTCTGTGATGGCACCTTGACTCTACAGGGCAGAAAGCAGAGGCAGAACTCAAGAAAGAGGATTGGTTCGTAGAACTGAATCTGTGACAGTAAATACAGGCGCCCCCTCCCCAGTGCTGCCAGGCCCCAGACCAATGGCATGCAGCAAAAGAAGCACTCCTGGCTCTCAAATATAAAGAGGGGCTGCTGCTAAGCGGGAGATAGGGCAGCGCCCCGGGGTGAGAGAGAACGGAAAGAACTGCGTTGGTGGGGCAATCAGGCCCGGCCAGGACTGCCTGCTGTGGCATGGGGGCATGGGATCCAAGCCTTCTCAGAGAGGGAGGGCGCGTGTGAGCTTTCTGGAAACCTCCATTTGTCCTCCTCGTCCAGCATTTCCAATGGACCCCGTGTCAAAATTCAGAGAATAGGAGCGTGACTCAGTCCTCGTTCTAGGCTGGTTTAAACTATTTCTAAATACTTCTGCATTAACAATCAACAAGAAATCTGTTGTATGTCCTACATTATGTCTTGAAGCAGTTTAATAGGCCTCCGGTTGCCTCTGGTTACGAGGCAGAGACTCCAACAGCATAATAGAGCCACAGGCAGGGCGGTGGAGTGTGAGCACTCGGTTTGTTCCCGCACATGTGTATTCCTTTCCTTTCTGTATAATAAGATCCTCTGCAGCTGTTCAGCCTGGAACACCAGGTGGTATATGGCATCAGGAACCAGAAGTCATTACCATGGGAACCGTATACTCTGGCTTTGTCTGGTCGCCATATTTCCTGGGCTATAAAGAGGAACTGTCCTAATAAAATAGGGTGAAATGGAGGACAAGGAGCTCCTTCAACTCCCATCCCGCCCCACACCCCCACCCCGCCTGGTACATTCATGCCTTTATTTTCCAGAAAAAGAATTCTGACTTATCAGGTTTGACATATTATCAGAAATTCTTAGATTTTAACTTTTAGACTTGTTTTCTTCATAAGGTATTAGTTATGTATTAAACATGCATGTCAGGAACTGCCTTAGGCTCTTGGATGAATACAGGAAAAGAAGCCCCGTGCCCTAAAAGAAGGCAGATGCCTGACATCTGTCTCAAATACATGGCCCGGTCCTCCTGGAGTCAGGGTTCCCAGCCCCAGCCAGGGTGCACAGCTCTATCCTTGCCCTGCACGGGCAGAGATCTCGGAAGCCTTCTGTCTTCTCATGAGACAGTCCATTGCTCTCTTCTTTCTACACACACCACAAAAGGTATCTATCCAGCTGCCAATAATCAAAGTAGGAGCTGGGTAACAGGGATACAATTCTTCTAAATTCAAGACAACCTGAATCCTACTGATTTTAAGCCTCAGTTGCCTCAAAAACTGACTGGCTCATGGACAATATGCTCAAGGAGGAGTTTCCCAAGTGCCTTCTTATGAGTTTTTAAAAAACTAAATTTAAAACTAAACAAAAAAAACTCCAAGGAGTTTGACTAATCCCTCGCATGTACCCGGCAACTCAATCATAATTTCTAATCCACTGTAAACGTTGTGCATGTCCAGTTTCCTTACAGAAGTCTTTTACCCGGAAGTCTACCTCATGCTAGCGGTCATCCTCTGAGCGTCCATCAGGGATTTCTGCTGACCGCCCATGATCCTTGTTTTTGCTAGATAACCAGCTGCCAAACCTCTCTAAATTCTGGAAGCAATGACCTAGAGAATGCAAGAAGCTAGGAAGCTGACTCTTTGGCTAACAGTGAGAGCCAGACTGGGATGAAGATAGCATTGTAATTCCAAAAATATTCTGTAAGATTAAGCTAAGATCAAAAAAGCTATCTGGGCCTGCCCTCCATTGTGGGAACAAAAGGACACCCAAAGCTTCTCTGCAGTTTTCACTTTCTACTTGGCACACCTATTTACTTTAAGAATTTCATGTTTCCCTTTTCCAAGTCAACTTTTATGACTTGATTCCCCACATTCCCTCAGGCTTTAAAAAAATAACCTAATTATAAGGACCAATGTTTAGATCTTATTAAACTCTTTTGGACTTGAGGCCTATATTCAACCCTGTCCCCTGAGCCTGAGTTCAAATAGTACTGGAGGGTGTGTGGCAGGAGGTGAATCAATGAAGAAAATGCATGGATGCCCAGTCCAGGATTTTTCACATTCTACTCTTCCCTTAGGTCTGTTCTCCCATGAAGCTCTGCCCTTCAATGGCATGCTTGACTTCCATTATGACTGCACTTTTTCATCTGCATAGGTCTTGCTGGACTTTTCTTTTGTATCTACACAGGGTACCACCCAACTGGAAGAGAGGAGGCAGCATGCCTGCCCCAATGCTAGCCTCAGGGACACGAGCAGACATAATCAGACAGACAAGTCAGAGGCTTGGTGAATTAGACTGAGTTATTAACTCCACATATTTTCTTTTTACTTTTTAGGCCTGAAATCCCTCTTGGCAACCAGTGTCCCTGCTCTTTGGTTCTCAGCATTCCTCCCACCTTAGAGTACGTTCCTGCCTTGGCTTTTCAATTTACACTTGTCCTTGAAACTCAGAATATGCTTCTTCAGTTCCCAGGAAGGAACCGACCTTTCCTCCATCAAGGATTTTTCTAATCTCTGAAATGTGTGTTGAAGCCCAATCCTATCTCTTTATTGGATATGAATCTTGTTCAGGTCCTCCCATAATTCCTCCACTGGTAGATGGGTGAAAGAGGGAACACTCAATGGGGCTGGAAGTCATCCGATCTCTTGAGACACTGCTGAAAGAGCACATGGACTGCCCACCGAAGATCTTTTGTTTTTGCTCCAGTCCAGTTACCAAACCTTTTCTTATCATCTCTGATACTCTTTTTCGTGTGATATTTTACTGGTAGCACGTAGGCCCTTACTCCTGCTCATGATGTGCCTTCCCACTACTCTCTGGATGACCAACAATTTCAATCTTTCAGAGACTGGGAATCCATAATTTCAGCCATATGACATTTTGGGAAGAATAATGATGTTGAGATGAACCTTTGCTTCAGGAAGAAGCTTGAGGTCATTAAAAGCACCATCTTGTGTTCCCAAAGCAGGCACATCTGCCCTTTTTTTGCCCTGTCCAATTTCTGTCTGTCTGCAATTACGGCTTAAGATATAGGTCCTAATGGATCCTCTCTATGGGCTATTCATTTAAGAGCACATTATAATGTCTGTAGAACAGACTTTTTTTTTTTCCTGAGTAAATAGGCCAAACTTTTGAGTGTTTACTGAGCTCATCTAGCAGGATCTGCTTTGTTCTGGTGCTTAATGGAAGCCATACAATTTCATCTGCAAAAAGGAGCATCTAGAGTGCTTTGCCATTCAAAGAAAATTTTCCATCAATTTGGACTCCTGTACCGACCATCTCTTACATCAGTGGGCAGGCACTTTTGGTGAGCATCAGCCTCCACTGCTTAGATGGCTCCTAAAGTTAAACAGGATCTTTCTTTGTTTCTTAAATTATTGTGCATGTTTTTTACATAAATACAGAAGGCACCTGATTAGAGGAGAGCCTTTAATTAAGGCCATAAACAGCCCACAAACAAGCATTAATTGCATACTATGTGACAGGTGCCTCACACTACACATGAGATACAAATACAAAGTGAAACAATCCTTGCCCTCAAGCAGCCTGCATCTACGAAGAAGGATAATCTGTGAACAGAGGAATAGATACAAATATATTAAAAATAAATCCAAAATGGATGGGGGCTGAGGAATCAGGAAAGACCTGCTCTGAAACTTGAGAGAAGCAGGACTAAAGTGGGGAGGCCTTTGAGAAGGCAGAGGGGAGGCTTACACCATGCCTGGGCAGACACAAAAAGGACCAAGGTGGTATGACACATTTGGGAAACAGCACACCAGTTTGTCTGGAGCCTAGAGTGCCAAAGGAAGGAGTGGGAATTTGTACTCACTCTGGAAAGACAGGCTGGAGGTAGCCTTAGAAAAGCTTTAAATATAGAAAAATGAAGTCTGTATTTTATCCTAAGGGCACAGAAAAGCCAGGGAAGCTTCTGGGGCAAATTAATGGCCTTTAAAAGATCAATTAGCAGCTGGATTGGAAAGACTGGACTCACCATTGAGTGGTTTTTTAATGCAAAATAACTTCAACCCCTAATAAAATGGTGCCAGGGACCTAAGTAACTGTGAGGTGAATAGAGAAGGCGATGGAGGCAAGAGGTGGTTGAGGAAATAGAATCAGTGAGATGACAGCTAGTTGGATATGAAGGATTGAAATTAAGTGGGTTTTCGTAGTCAGGCAATGAGCACAGCAGGATTTTGTATACCAACATATTTTGGTACCTTTTCTGCATTTTATAGTTTTAGAGGATCAGTGACTCACCACGGGTCAAAAACTCCCTCAAGCAGCCTGAACCAGATTAAAATGCAATTGGAACTGTTTAACAAATATAAAAACACAATTTAATATAAAGTTAATTTGTGGTTTTCTAAGTCCCTATGTAGCCTCAGAGATCTGTTTCTATTGGAGTTTGATTTCACTGTACCACATCCCCTTTGTGACCACCCCCCCCAGACCAATCCTCCATTTTTCTCATTTATATCATTAAGAAAAGTTAGTGATTCACTTATATATCTTGTGGGTCAATCAAAGATGGTATATGACAAAGAGGGATTCAGCAGGTTAACAACAAACTGAGGACTTTAGGAGATTGCACCATAAAACACCTCCAAAGGAGATGAGGGCTTGTCTACCCAAAAAAGCCAACCAACCAAATCACCTCTGCTCTTAATGCAAAAGAGCTCCTGAACTAATAAGATGAAGTACATAGGACAGGGGTGAGGGGTTGGGCCCTGGGGCAGGAGAGGAAAGAGATTCTTCCAGTATTAGTCATTCTGATTCAGTATTTTCTGTTTCTAGCTCTGAAGCTGATTCTTGATCAACATCAAACTCAATCCAACACCTTCCTGTATTCCTAGAAAATAAGAAGGCTGTGAGTTTCAGCTTAAATAATGCACTGCTGCTCCTCTGGATTTTTTTATTTAGTGAATGCTACATTAATCTGAAAGGGTAAAGAAAAGGAACTGTGAAAGGATAAGAAAATGAAGTGGTTTTTTAGTCTGAATGAGAAATCACCATGGAAACAGCAGTCCTGGCCAATTATTAAGAAGACAGCAGGGCCCACCCCTACAAAGCAAAGCCCCAAGTACCACATTGTAGCTTTTGAAATGCTGTTCCCTCTAAATGAGCCTGAATTACCAAATGAAGTGAGGAAGACATGGGATGTTATGGTGGGGGATCTTTACTGAATCAGAGCTAAAGAGATGTGGTCTCCACGTGAGGAAGTGGGACTGGCAGAGAACTAATCTGGCAAGAACTAATTCATTCCACTTCACTGTCCTTGAAAACAGTGCTTAGAGCCTTCCACTGTCTGCAGGGAGCACCCTTCCCTCCTCACCACAGCGAGGCTCAGAATCATCAGGAGCCTTTCTTCTGGCCCACACAGGGACATTGGGGTGCTCAGAATCATCAGAAGCCCTTCTTCTGGCCCACACAGGGACTTTGGGGTGCTCAGAATCATCAGAAGCCCTTCTTCTGGCCCACACAGGGACTTTGGGGTGCTCAGAATCATCAGGAGCCCTTCTTCTGGCCCACACAGGGACTTTGGGGTGCTCAGAATCATCAGGAGCCCTTCTTCTGGCCCACACAGGGACTTTGGGGTGCTCAGAATCATCAGGGGCCCTTCTTCTGGCCCACACAGGGACTTTGGGGTGCTCAGAATCATCAGGAGCCCTTCTTCTGGCCCACACAGGGACTTTGGGGTGCTCAGAATCATCAGGAGCCCTTCTTCAGACCCACACAGGGACTTTGGGATGCTGGGCTTCTGTATTGAAATAGGGGAGGGCCCCAGGAGTCCATTCCCTACGTGGCCCACTGGAGTCCTAGGTGTCCAGGGGCCTCTGGGCAACAGAGAAAATTCCATTCCTTCCCCAGAAGCTTATGGAGTGTTTACCCGAAGAACTGGGTATGCTGGCTGATGACACAAAGACAAAACTGCCCTAAAGGAGGGGAAGGGGGAGGAGAGGAAAGAAATAAGACATGTCTGGGAGCTATACAGAGAAAAGCAAATACAAAGCACCAATAAAGTGATTTGTTCTAGGAAAATGAAAAAAGAACCAGCAATCTGAAGGGAAAAGGAGTGCATCTGGGCAAGCCTGGAGGAGGAGACACCTAAGAGGCAGAGGGTAGGATGGGGAAGGCCAGAGAGGCTGAGGTGGGAGGCAGAACATTAGGACTGAGTCTAGTAGGCACAGTGGGCCAGGAGGAGAAGCAAGAAGTGAGTCTAGAAACTGAGGAGGCCAGCCATGGCCTGGAAAGGTTTTAAAGCTGTTTTCTTTCATCCTAAAGATCCAAGAGTGTGACTCCCAATTTAAGAAGATTATTTGGCCAGCTGTGCAGAAGATGGATTGGTCAGGAGAGGAAGTGGCAACTGGGCAATCAATGGAGCCACTACTGCAACAGCCTGGACCCTAGAAGTGATAAAAGCTCAGATTAGGCGGAGTGAGCAAAAGAAGCCAACAGATGCAGAAGATGCTGGGTGGTGGCAGGGCTCCCAAATAGTGTGGGGGCCCATTTGGCCCCTGGTGATTGCCTGTGGCCTCTCTCATAAATGCAAGAAACTGCTTTATAAAGTGCTAAACAGAATCTGGGCCAATAGTAACCTGCTGACTGTACCTATATCAGGCTCTACTGTCTGCAGACTGGCTGGAGAGGAGGGTAAGGGTTAATTCAGAAAATCAGGCCATGAACCAACTGAATGGCCTATTTGTTCTTTGCTCTGCTCTGGAGCCCCTTATCAGCGAACGGCCACCTGTGTACAGAGGAGCAAGCTCTGGGGCTCTGGAAAACTTACAGATAAGGGTTTTGCCAAGACTAGTCCAGGCTCTACACGTGCAGGCCAATACACAGAATAAGGGAGCCCTATCTCTTCTCCTCAACCAATTAGAATATGGGAAGACCTGGGACCTGAGGTAACAGCTAACTGGTGAAACATTACTGACCCTGGCCAGAGAAAGGGGAGGTTGGAAATTCAGGAAACCATGTTGGCGTTGCCCCTAGTCGATGCAATACTGCAGGTGATTCCATCAGCTAGCACATGGAGACCCGTTTTGTGATACAAAATGGAGCATTGTTGCCCCATCCTTCACCTTTCTGAGGCCTCTTTGGCTGTAAGAAATACCATTAAATACAATTCATTAGTTTACATAAGTTTGTAGGCCGACTCCTTTCCTGGCATGGATGTTGATTTGCCACAAATCCCTTGATACAGACATTTTGTGCTAAATGTGGACAGTCAAGTGGGTAGGAATTTAATGGATTCTTTTTTTATTTTCTCAACATTTCTATTGGCCTTAGAGAATACCATTCATTACCAACACTTGGCAACAGATTGGATATAGGAGGTGAGGAAGAATGAAGGATTATCCTCAGGTTTCAAACCTATGTGACTACAACAAGGGTGGTGCCACCAACAGAGAGAGGAACACTAAGCAGAGGGAAAAGCTTTTTCTTTTTTCTTTAAACATGTGTTCTCTTTTGGACATACTGAATTTTAAACCTATTTGAGACTTATCCAGGATTTCCAAGTGGAGATGTCTAGGAAACACTTGGTGTCATAAGACTGGAAGGCAAGAGACGTGTCCTGAGAATGTGGGTTTGAGAAACACAGGCCTAGAGATAACTGAATCAGTTTGTCACCCAGAAAGATTCATCATGTAGCCAAAACTACAGGAAAAAGGAAATGAGTGATTTATGCTGCTTCCGGTGTGGGGAGGGGGAGGAAAGGGCACCGCCAGATTTCACTGATAGTTATGAACTCTAAGGTTGATTGTGTCCAAGGAAGTACTTCATTATATGCTCCATCCTTTGTGAAAGGCAAAAATTCTCCATTTCTCTGTTTATGACTAATTTCCATCTATGAAAGAGATTTTCTTTCTTAGCTCAAAACCTTTGATGTCTCTGACAATAAGCCAATCTAGAAATTACCACCTAAATTACTCTAAAATACTTGATAAGAGCAGAACTTGAGTGTGTTTGTCAGTTAGGCTATGTGCAATCTATCTAGAGGTATAATGCAACTTTACAATTTCTCCCCCTCAGATTTTTCATTAAGCATTTCATGCCTACAGACAGAAGCTAATATGCTGGATGATAGGATCAGGAACCCAAAAGATGTCAATGAGCAGAGGAAGAGGGTCAAATCCAATAAGATGAACATTAACAGGAACGAACAGTCTATAATGGGGTTCAAAAACCTCAACTGTCCAAGTCTAGGGTGGGAGAACCATGGCTAGCAAACAATTTATGTGAGAAAGGCTGAGGTTTTCTTCAAGGCATCTCACACTCTGCCCGAGTTATGACTGGTGACAGCTTTCCCGAAAGCCAATGGAATCTCCGGCGTAGGTTGCAGAAGCCCAGCATCCAGAATGAGGAATACTTTGATCCAACCCCTGTGAGAGGCCTCTGCTGACTTCTGGGTGCCGCGTGTTGGCAAGAACCCTGACACAAAGGCTTCTCCCTCTGGGGCAGCTGGATGGCCAGGGATCCCTGGCCCGGGAAGCCAGGTCATGAGCAGACCAAGAAAGGGGACCCTTAGCCTTGAGAAAAACGAATGAAGAAACATAGCAACAACATGATGGCTGTAGTCAGTATTCTAAAGAGTGTCCTGTAGAGTGCTTTTAGGTGGTAGACTTGAGCAAGTAGAAGAGGCTGCCAGGGAGAAATCAGTGTGACTGAACAATCAGCTCACTCCAAGAATGACCGTGAAGCAAGTTTCCCATTCCTGGAGACCACTGACTAAGCCTGGATGATCACTTGGGGACACTGAAGAAGGGACTAAATCATTTCAAACAAGTTCCGAATGGTGAATTATTAAGATTTGGAGGAATTGCTTTTCCCCTTGACACTTACATATCTACTAGTTATTCTGTTCCTCTCACGAACAGAAGTGAGGCTGCTAGTCTTAGCAAATGGTCAAAGGGCCCAATTTTAGAGATTACCTACTTCAAACCCTGCCCGTTTTAGAGATAAGGAAATTAAACTCAGGGCGGCCTGTGACTTTCTTGAAGTCACGGGTCATTAATGGCAGAACCCAGCTCTCCTGACTCCCTTCCACTGCAGTGCTATTTCCATGACAACAAGCCACAACACTGGATAATCACAGTCAAAACAACCCAGAGCTAGCATGAAATACCATTTCTACATCACCTCAGCAACTAAACCCAGTTTATTAGACGCTATGAAGCAACTCTCTGTTCCCAAGACCGTGTCTGGGGAAACAAGAGCCACAGAAATAAGGGCAGACGTTGGGAGATCTGCCCCACTCAGATCACAATGTGAAGAATACACTGTGTGTAAGCTACATTTCCTGTGCTATTTCACTAAATAATTTTCAGTTAAAATAACTACTTGGCAAGTCAGGCATGAAGAATTCAATGAGCTTGCCAGTAGAATTATTGGTATTTTTATCTCTCAGGAGTGAAATCCAGCAGGATTGCTGTTCATCTGGTGTTAACGCTACCAGCATTTCTCCTACAAAAAGGGATGGAACACTGAGCATCCTCAGCAAAATCCTTGAAGGTCCTTTCTCTTTCTGCTTGGCTCAGCCAAAACAAACTTGCACACTGACCTTGTGAACAGATGCCTGGTAATGAGCTCAGAGAACTGAGCAGCATTTGCAGAACATCGCTTTACAGAGTAATAAATGCCTTGATTAAAGTCTTATTTTCATTTTTAACATGCTCAGGTGGTACATAGAGAAAAGACTACTGGAGGGGGGTCACTAATTTTTCAAAGGCAGACAAAACTCCCACAATTTAGCCAAAAGCAGGTCAATCTTATTAACTAAAGCAAAATATGCATGCTAAAAGTTTTACGTTAGTTTCATTTAATTTTAATTCTACCCATTGTTTTCTGGTGGTTTTCTCCTTGAACTTTATCTGCTTTCTAATTTAGCTTCAAGTCACTCTTCAAGCTGCTTCAACCATCTTAATTCCATGGAGCTTTCAAGACAAAGACTTTCTTTTGACATCTGCAGAGATAAGAAGGCAGTCTTGCCAGCTTCCAAATTATGCAAAGGACAACTTAAATGCTGTAAATATTGTAGATGCATTTACTATGTTACTTACTGAAAACCCAATAATGGAAAAATAAATCTAATGAATTCAATAACTCTAAAACTACTTCAAATAAAAGAACTACAGGATGACCTTCCCAAATTTTTATGTTCCTATGTTGAACACTCTGATATACTATGCCTCTGTTAAATGAACAAAAAAGCATTTAGTAAGCGCTTACTGTGTGCCAAGAATGATGCAAAGCTCTGGGGACCCAAAGAGACTGAAGGGAGATAGTCCTTGCTCTTCAGGAGCTCAGACTCCATGTTGGGGAGAGAAGACATCAAACAAGGTTCAGCAGCAGGGCTGCTGGCAAGGGCCCAGAAGTTCTGAGGATACAGTGGCACTGCAGATGGCAAGGGCTGCTGGTCCTTCATTTTTCCAGAATGAACAGAGTTGGTGACTCTCATCTCAAATAAATGTAATACTTAAAAAGTCCTGATAGATTCTGGGTCACCTGAGGTGGAGGAAGGGGCAAGAGAAAGGCAGAAGGAATACTGTGAGGTGGTAGGTCTTCAGCATACCAGCAGGCCTTAGGTCTGTTTAGTCCAATACTTAGGCTAACAAGAATGCCATCTACAATATCCCTAACAAGTACCATCTGGTCTTTGCTTGATGGCCTCTGGTGAAGCCCACAACTTCCTGAAGCAGCCCATTCCACACTTAGATAGTATTGCCGGTTAGGAAATCTTTCTTGGGTGTCCTGCCTTTTTGCAACATCTAGCCAGTCTCCAGTGCTCCTACTTTTGCCTTTGGGGCAAAGCAGAATGAGTCCGTTTCCTCTTCCAAGGGCCAGTTCTTCAAATACTTGAAGCCAGTGGTCGTGTGTCTCCTGTTTCTTTTCTGTGAATCACATCCCCAGTGGCTTCATCAGATTCTTCTATGACATCCATCATCTTATGACATCAAGGCCTCCTAATCATCCTCTCTTATTCCTCTCCTCTTATCAATGTCATTTCTAAAATGTGGCACCCTGAATGAAGCACAATATTCTCAAGTGATCCTGACTAGTCCAATAGGTATAGTACCTTCCAGGCCTGGACATTCATAGGTTCACAGACCTAGACCTGGAAGGACCTTCAGAAGTCATCTAGTGCAGCTCTCTATTTATAGAAAAGGAAATTGAGTCACAGAGAGGTTAAATGTCTTGTTTGAGGCTACAGTACTTATTTTCACTGCACCAGGTCTTGTGCTAAGCACTGGGAACACAAATTCAAGCAAAAAGACAGTCCCTGTTGTGTAAGAGAGGATTTGCAAGACAAGCCAAGCATGCAAAACAAAGTAAAAGACCTCAGCTGTTAATCAAAAAAGAACATTCCAGGGGGCAGCTGGGTAGCTCAGTGGATTGAGAACCAGCCCTAGAGACGGGACATCCTAGGTTCACATCTGGCCTCAGACACTTTCCAGATGTGTGACCCTGAGCAAGTCACTTGACCTCCACTGCCTAGCCCTTACCACTCTTCTGCCTTGGAGTCAATCCAATACACAGTATTGACTCTAAGACGGAAGGTAGGGGTTAAAAAAAAAAAAGAACATTCCAAATAGAATAGAGAGGTAGTTGGAGAGCCAAGCCAGGCTGAACTTCTTTAGCTTCGCCCCTCCCCCCTCCTTCCCTGGGTGGACTATGAGGTTTATGAGGAAAAAACTCTTTTCTCTTCCTTTCTCAAGTAAGGAGGCTTATTAGGAACAACAGGACAAGGATGGAAGATGAGGTGAGAGGGATGAGGTTATCCCTAGTCTATAATGAGGGTTAGGAGGATTTTGAGAAATGTCAGTCCTGTCACAGCAACTGGAAGGCAAGTGCCCAAACTCTGTGTCTGGATCTCCACAGTGTATTGCCTTAGCTTCCAAAATTGGCCTGTTGGCTTAACTGATTTAGCTTTCTGATGGAAGACTCAATCCACTACCCAAGCAGGGATCATTGATTAGACCATACAGAGGCAGCAAAGGAAGCAGAGCTCACCGAAGGAGTCTGCCTTTGAGCAGAAAAGCCACACAGGCGTGAGTGCAAACAAGCTATTTTAAACATAAAGGTCTTCAGGGGAGAGAGGGCCCAGCAGCTGGAGGGAAAAGGGAAGGTTGAAGTGGAGCTGACCTCTGGAGGAGCCTGAGCCTTCTCAGGAATGGATTCCAGGCATGGGGATCAGCAGACAGAAGGCAAGGGCCCAGAAGAGTGCCCCATGGAAAGACTAGCAAGAAGGTCCCCAGGGCTGGCCCAGTGAGCTCATCAATGGGATGGAGAAGTTGGGGGGGCGGGGAGGAGTCAAGTGAACAAGCAGCCAGGTGTCTCTGGACCCAACAGGCCATCCTTGGATGGAGGGTGGGGATGAACACTGGGCAGAGGTTCTGGGGACTTCCCAACCTATTGGAAGCTGAACTGGAGGGGGGCAAAGAGCAGCTGCAATAGTACGGGCAAGAGGCAAGGGGCACCTGAGCCCAGGGATGAGGCTGTGCCAGGGCTCAGTAAGTGCCATGAAGGACGGGGAGGACTGAATAGTGAAGAAGCCTTGGCCAGTAAGAACAGAAAAGGGCAGCTTGGGGAGAGGAAGGATGAGTTCTATTCTGGGTTTGAGAAATGAGTCTGAATGATGCCAGGGTTCAAAGGAATGATTGAGCAAATTAGGCGGGCCTGTGAGGGCCTGGGACAGGGAGGATGAGGATCACAGAGGCTCCCTTTCAGAGGGAGCCAAGAAAGAGGCCTCGGAGCCCTACACCATCTAAGCCTAACTGCCCCCCCCCCCCCCCGAGAAACATGGGGTCACTCCTGGAATAACCTGAGAGAAGCATTTTCACAGAAGTGAGACCCTCCCTGGCAGTACAGCTTACTATCCTCAGAGGGGGCTCCAGGGTTGGCCTGTTTCTGCCCCAAGAGACCCCAAGACCTCAAGGCTGCAGTGTGCCCCCAGCAGGGTCTGTGCTGAGGTGCCCCCTTGAGGGAGCCACCTTCTCGGGGCCTGGACTGCCATTAAAGCCAGGACAGCTTTTTGAGGTGACCCTGGGAGCGGAGGGGGGTCAATGGGCTCTTCTGTTTTCTTGGGGGCAAGATGCCATCTCATCAGAGCAGGGAATGTAGGTGTGGAAACTCCCTTTGCTGAGGCAGTGATGACCCCCAGAATTTTGGTTTTAAAGAGTTGCCCTGGCTGGCCCACAATCATATCCATCAGCATTCCAACTCTGAAGGAAGCTCTTTATCAAACCTTCCAGGCCACTTCCCGTGTGTTTCTAGACCATCATGAAATGGACCAAAAAGGTGTAAAGGGTTAGAGTGGGAAATAACTATGAATGAAAGTGGAACCACTTGTTTGTCCGTCCCAAATCCCTGGATCTCAGGGCTTGGGATATCCTCGATGTTGGGGCTGACCACAACCCTACTAGTAGAACTGAGGAAGGAGTAAAACTGGAATGTGGCTCCATGTAGGCAGGGAGGAACAGGTAGAATATTCTTATTAGGACAGGAGGCTTCTGCACCCAAAATTAAATGATTTAAACATAATTTAATGCAAAGTTCCTTCCCATCATGAAAATTCATTTATGTATTTTTAGAAATCATTTTTGGCTTAATATACTAACTAAGCAAAGCAAATGCAGGAAGAAAAAATAAAAATTTGTCTACATAAGATTCTAAAGATCGCTCTATTGCAAATATTATTAATATGGAAATAGGTCTTGATCAATGATACATGTAAAAACCAGTGGAGTTGCTCATTGGCTATAGGAGGGGGCAGGGAGGAGGGGAGGGAAAGAATCTGAATCATGTAACCCTGGGAAAAAACCCTAAATTAATTAATTAAATAGATTTTTAAAAGTGTCTACATAGTTCTAAGCCATCTATAGATATTTACAGTTTTGTTTACTTAAAATGAACTTTTGTCAAAAACAAAATGTTTTTTAGAGGTTAGGAGGCTTAATATTTTTTTACAAAATTGGAAATGAAGCCAATATAGACATTGATGCCAACAGATATGTTCTTCTTTTCAAGTTGCCAAGAGTCTCTATCAGCGAAAGCTGCCAGGAAGTCCTTTTGGGCAACTGTTCAGTCAGGTAGGTCAAAGGAAGAGGAGGAAGAACAAGGAAGCTGTTTTCTCTGCAGGAGCACTGGGGCCAGCAGTCCTTGCGCTTCCCATGTCCTCTGTCCCAGACACTCATGCAAACTTCCCTGATGCAGAAGGGATGCCCCGGCCCAGACCTCCTCTCTTTGGGCCCTGTGGGACATGCTGGAAAATCTCATCCCTGTACTGGCAAACCAACCACGCGAGACCCAATCACAGCGCAGTGACCGAGCAACAGGCTTCTGAGGCCACTTTGTGAACTTGAAGTGCCAGGCATGGGGGGAAGCTGCCCGGAGGGCACCACAATGACTCTAAGTCCCCTACACTCCCAGAAGTAAGGCTGAGCCAGAGTCATTGGATCTGACTAGCCACAAAGAATTCTAGAACTTCCTTTTAAGAAAAAGAGAGCTTGATAGAAAGTGGTATCCTGGGGACCTCAAAGTCCTAGTCTGCCTCCAGAAAATGAGAAAATGCCACACACTCTTCTCAAGAGCACAGTCATATGGATAATTCTCAGAAGAAACCAATATAAGGAAGCATATGAAACGGATATCACATACGAAGACATTTTCATCACATTTTCCATTCATAACAGTGGCGAGGAGAGCAGGGGGCCTCCCTAGGCAACCAGTCTACAAATTAATGTCGTTCAAGAGTGGATGGAGACCCTGAAAAATGAAGTGACCAGCCTGGGCCACAGACCCATTAGCAGTCAGAGGCAGGACTGGAAGCCACACTGTCCTGTTTGTCCTCTAACCTCTACAATGTAATGGCATTTAGTTGCTGTGACTCAAAAGAAAACACGCCCTTTTATAATTCATTTTTGAGGAAGGATCAATTTTTTCAGGGGAAGAATATAAACAAGAACTCCCCCAAACTTAGCATACTGCTTGCTTTTAGCTTTTTCCTTTTACATTTCCTGCATGGCCCCAATGTTTCCCCAAGTTGGTCGTTAAATGCTCATTTTCGCCTTTGATTCTTTCCTCATTTGACAACCAAATAAAGCCACATAGCATTTCCTACTCTGAATTACTGCTCCATTTTTCATGCGTTATGTTTCCTTTAGAGATGATACTTACAGTGTCTATTTGAACCCTAAATTCATGGAAATCTGCTGATTTTACTCACATCACACCACTGTCAACTGTTTGTAAATGGAAGCCTTGAGTAATTTCAAATAAAAGAAAGGTAACAGTAAGCCTGCCTTTGTGCTAACTACCATGAAATAAAGAAGAAATATTCTCACAGAGCCAGAAACTATATCATATAACCATAAAGCCAGAGAGGGACTCCCTTTTTGATAGGGAGACATTCTCCCTAACAAATTTTAGTTGTTTTGAGTCTTTTGTTTATAAATTCATCCTATCAATTTGAAAGGAAAAATTCCTTCCCAATCTAAGTGCTACTCTCCTTAATGCTAGATGATAAACTATGAAGGCAGAGGCTGGGTCACACTTCTCTTGGTACCGTGTCACGCCTTACGCATGGCTGGACCTCATGCAGTGTTTATTGAATGAGTGAATGCTATTTCATTGACTAGGAAAACCAGGAATCTGATTTACATTTTATTGGGTATACTTAGAAGTAAGTAACAGTGAGGAAGAAAAACTAGGTTGCTGTGAGTTGTTTTAAAACCTGAAAACCCCATTATTTTATAGGCTCGGTTTATCATCAGCATTCTATCAAATCAATGAAGAGTATTCCAACAAGTTCTGTTATTGTTTTAGTTGCATGATATATGGGGGGAGGAGGGGGGGGGCGGGCAGCTGGGTAGCTCAGTGGATTGAGAGTCAGGCCTAGAGACGGAAGGTCCTAGGTTCCAATCTGGCCTCAGACACTTCCCAGCTGTGTGACCCTGGACAAGTCACTTGACCCCCATTGCCTAGCCCTCACCGCTCTTCTGCCTCAGAGCTAATACACAGTATTGACTCTAAGACAGAAGGTAAGGGTTTAAAAGAAAAAAGACAAAAAAGATATATTGGGTATCAAAAATACCTCCAATAGTGAGCTAAGGTATCGCCTGGCCCAATTCACTTCAGCAACCACAAATGAAATGCAATGATTTAAGACGTACTGAAATGACCTGTGCACTGATTTAGACACATAAATCACAACACTGATGACATGCAAACAAGTCTAGGATGCAGATGTTTACTGAATGCATTAACTGGACTTGCAAAGGCACAACAAATGTATAGCATTAGTAACTCATTAAAATGTCCATTTGTAATTCAAGCACAAAACAGTAGAAATTACCTCAAATTGATCGAAGGAGAGCAGCAGAAGTAAGCCAGAAATCCTACCAAGACATTAACACCCAGAGAGAGCCAGGCCAAAGACAGAGAAAGAAAGAGAGGTCATCCTTACAAAAGGGGACAGAGGCCAAACACATGTCCTAGGGAGTTTAGAAAAATCATGGAAAAAAATTAGTAACTAGCACTCATTCTGAGAGAAGTTAATAACTAAGGCCAAAAAGGGCAAGTTTTATGCATCTTCAAAAGGAATCGTTTTTCAACTATCCCGTGACTAATTCAATTTCAGACATGAACACTAAAGAAAACCTGCTCAATCATTCTAGCCACTGTCTCGAGGCATTCCACAACGTTTCATGAAAATCAGGACGTACCTTCACAGCGGCAGTCACGGCAGCCGTGGCCGCCAGGTTTAGGCCCTGGCGGCCGACGCTTACCATGGTCTCGTAGCCTCGTTCTTTGACTTGAACAATATAATCATCGATCTCCTAAAAGATGGGAGGAAGAGATTAGAGTTGTATCCATGGCCACGTCGGTTCCTTACGTTGTAGAATATCATTGCAGAGTACACAGAAGCCATTTTTGCTCTCCTAACACGGCAAATCATTTGAGCATTTCAAAAGACAAAATCTGCTGCTAACAAACGTGTTTCATCTCTTACCCTTTCCTTTGAAGAAAGTAGCGGGTGAAGGAATTTCCTATAGATTAAACTGGCCCCTCGAGTGTATGGGCAGAGCAGCCAAATGAGAAAAGCAATCTTCATCTCATAGTACAAGGGAAACCTGTCCGGGAAACATTAGAAAACCATTCAATATTTAGTTGAGATCTTAAAGTGAGCTTTTAAAAGAAAAGCCACGAAGGAAATATCTAATTATATTCACATTTACAACATTTACTTTGTTTTTGTATACTAAAAATTCTTCCTTCTAAACAGTTAAAAAGTGCCTCATTATGTCTGTGGTGGAGACCAAATCTTCATTTTTCTCCAGATTTCATAACTCCATTCACCACACAGAGGGTTTGGGGGAGGGGGGGGAGAGGCACATAACACATGCTTTCTTTACACTCTTTTTTATTTTTTAATTTTTTTTAAACCCTGACCTTCCATCTTAGAATCAATACTGTGTATTGGTTCCAAAGCAGAAGAGCAGTAAGGGCTAGGAAATGGGGTTTAAGGGACTTACCCAGGGTCACACAGCTGACCAGATTTGAATCTAGGACCTCCCATCTCTAGGCCTGGCTCTCCATCCACTGAGCTACCCAGCTGCCCCCTCTTTACACTCTTTGAAAAGCATTAATTAATTTAATATCCAAAGTGGATTATTCACAAAACAGCTCACTGTAATCCGAGTTTTCTTTTGCAAAAACAAGCCAACAAAGCTCAGAGGAATGTTAAATGAGATTCGATTTCCATCAGTAATAATGACAATGATACCCCCATCTTACACAGAGCTTTCTTCTGAGACAAAAGTACTTTTATCCACATTGTCTCATTTCCTAGCCTGTCTCATCAGCAAGAGAACAAGCTCGGAGGTCTGGGAACTTGCTGAGCTGAGGGTCAGCTAGTCAGCAGGAGGCACGGCCAAATAATGAAGGTCTTGACCCTCAGGCCAATGCTTTTTCTGTCTTGCAACTTACCACGCAACTGTTAGGTCTGCCAACGTTTCAATCACAGTATAAAGGGCAAAAACAATCCAATACATCATCCACCGCACCTGAGGAATAAAGAGGTGGACACAACTGAGCCAACTGGACATCCCCAAGAGACAGGAAGGGAACATCCCTCCGGGAGTGGTCATCACGGGGGTCTGGGGGCCTCAAGGATGGGCCACACTGAGGTCAAGAATCAATGGGAAAAAATGAAGGAAGGGAGCGTAAGCGTGGCTGATTCCAGACCATGATGGCGGCGCCCCAGCACTGCGCAGAGCCCAGAGTGGGCTCCAAGGGCTGTGAAGCTGCGCGTCGTCCCCTTTGGCCCGGCAATGCGACCCCTTGGTGGCGGCAAAAGGAAAAGGCCCCGCTCTGCGCACAAAGATGTTCCCGGCAGCTTTTCTGTGGTGGCAAAGAACTGGAATGGCAGGGGACGCCCATCCCCTGGGGCCTGGCAGAACGAGCTGTGGTCTGACTGGGAGCAGAACACTCTCAGGAACGTCTTGGAGGACAATGTAAGAACCAGGGGAGCACTGTACCCAGAAACGAGGCTCCACAAGGGCTTCGCTGCTCCCAGTCATGCCGTTTTGATGGACTTATGATGGAATCCCGACCAGGGACAGACCTGGCAGTCTCCACACAGACTGGGGCCTACGCAGAACAAAAAACCCCACATCCTAGAAACAATACCAAGGGTTGGTTCCAAGGCCCAAGAGCAGTAAGGGCTAAGTAACTGGGTTAAGTGACTTGCCCAGGGTCACCCAGCTAGGAACCCGGGATCTCTCATCTTCAGGCGGGGCACTCTATCCATTGAGTCACCTAGTTATTCGTGAAGTATACTTTTTAAACTTTTTTTCTTCATTATTATTCTTGGGGGTTTGGGGGTCTGTGTCTTCTTTGGCAACATGGTTATTATGGAAATGTTTTGCATGACTAGACATATATATAATTTATATCAAATTGCTTTGCCTTTTCAAGGAGGAAGAAAGAATTTGACATTAAAAATTTTTTTAAATGAATGTTAAAATTTTCTGTTTACATGTAATTGAGAAAATAAAATAAAAATGAAAGGCAAAGAGCCGGTCATCCCAGGCAGTGGATTACTAAACAGAAAGAGCAAGGGGATGCTGTAATCTTAGCTAAGTTTGAGCTTATCATCTGAAGATATCTCAGGCTGTTGCTGTAAAAAAGACTGCTTTGGGCTAGATGCCATAGTCTAGAGCTGGTATAATGAACAGCCACTGAAGGCCTGGTGTCGGCTTAAAAGGAAGGCTTCCTGGAGTGCCCAGGCCCTGTGCTGGGGGCTGCTCCTCCTGGGACTTTTTTTTTTAAATCAAGAACCCCTAGAAAGGTGGGGTGCTAGCTGGGCATCCCAGCTAGCCCCATGGATGAGGAGGTCTGTGCGCAGACCCAGGTGCCACCAAATGCTGCTCCAGAGGTGCGGGACGGAATCTTAACTGAACCTGGTCACAGCCCGGAAGGTGTTTTGACAGTTCTATTGGATGTTTCTCTTGGTGTTTGCAGATCCTTACACTGCAGATTTAATTCTTTGTCCCTGAAGGTGAGGTCTAATCCCCCCCCCCCCCAAAGAACAGTTAAAGGGAAGGTAAAAGGGGGCCATTTCCTGCGTCCTGGCATCAGGACTGTACCGCAAGGGTAACAGAATCTGCTGCCCAAGTCTGGGGAAGGGAGCTCGGGCTTCGGACTGGGACAGCCCACCAAGGAACTCAAAACAACATGGGCTGTCTTGGAATTGACCTTCATCCCGGCATCAATTTCCCGTTTCTGTGCTGTTCTGCCCTAGCCGTTCCCAGGGCGCCAGGATTGGAGAAGAGAGGCTGAGCTAGACTTCCTGTTCAGAACAGCGTCCACTGGCCTGGAGCTCAGGAAATCACCGGGTGACCATTTCTGTCCTTTTCTGGGCAGGACAGGAGAGCTGTGCATGGGTGGTACTAAAATGAACCTGCTCTCCAGTTATCTGATCCCGAGGCATCCAGGGAAGGGAGGGAAACAAGTGAGGAAGGACGGAGCGCAGCTGTGTTCCCATACAACTTAATTTAACAATACTGAAATGAGAATTTCATGTACTTTTCATGGCTTTTCTTTCTTTCCATTTTTCTTAACCATTTAAAAGTCTAAAAAAAAGCATTCAAAGCTCTGGTTGGCTGTACAGAAATAGGCAGGAAGCGAAATTTGGCCTGTGGGGCATCATTTGTCCGCTGTGCTATAGAATATTTCATTTGATGATTTCGTTGTCTTCCATGGATTTATCCTTTCTGTGTTGATGACTGTTTTATTTTTCACATTCATTAAAAAAAAAATTGGGAGTTCCAAATTCTGTCCCTCCCTCTAGTCCCTCTCTCACCCACTGAGGCCAGTGATATATCAATTATACATGTGAAGTTCTGCAAAATATTTCCATATTAGTCATGTTGCAAAACAAAAAAGCGTGAAAAATAAAATTTAAGAAGTAAAATTCAATCAAGAGTTCTCTGGGTCTCTCTCTGGAGGCAGACAACATTTTTTCATCATGAGTCCTTTGAAATGATCTGAGATCACCGTCTGGAGCAGAAGCGCCAGAGCTTTGCCAGTTAATCATCTTTACCATGTTGCTGTTTCTGTGAACAATGTTCTCCTGGCTCTACTCACTTCACTCTGCACCGGTTCATCTAAATCTTGCTAAGGGTCTTCTGGAAGCAGCTCATGACTTCCCAACCCATGTCCCGGGCCCCGGCCTCTCAGCCGAGTTCCAGTTGTTCATGAATTTGCCACCGTCGATCGCATGTCAGACGCCATTCCCTCTCCGTGCCCTCAAACCCACTCCTCTTCCTCATTTCCCTATTCCTGTTGAGGGCCCCCCGCCTCATCCCTTCATAACCTGTCTCACTTAAGCCCCTTTTTCCTTCTGACGTGGCCATGCTTTTGTGCCTGGACCAGAGAACAGCTTAGGACTCAGACACCCTGAACACGTCTCTCCCCCTTCTTCCACCGTCCCTTCGGATGGCTGCAGGATCTAACAGCGCACTTATCTCACCTCCCCCCCACCAGCTCCAGGACCAAATGCCAACTCCTGTTGGGTGCCCAGCATCCCCTCTCCCTTTCCAGTTTCTCCTGCCTCGTCAGCATCCTGTGCCTCCCCATATACAGTCTGCGAGCCGCGACAGGGGCCTCCGCTCCATCTCTTACTCCTGGCATTTCCCCACAAGTCTGGACCTTTCTCCCTCATCTCTACCTCCAAGTTTCCCTCTAGTCTCAGTGAAAATCCCATCTTCAAAAGGAAGCCTTTCCTGATTTCCAGTCAATGCCAAGGCCATCTCTCTGCTCATTACCTCCAGATTGTCCTGTCTAGATCGTGTTTTCCTGATTAGAATGGGAGCTCCTTGGGAGCAAGGGCTGCTTTTGCAGTGCGTTGCACCTAGCAGGGGACACATAGTTGGTGCCTAATAAATGCTTACTGACTGTTGTTCTGAAATGGCCACCCTTGGACTTCTGGGTAAACATGGTGGCAGTGTAGACGCAGGACTCTTCCTCTCCTCATCGCCTACTTATAAATACTCCTCAAAAGAACCCCCCCCCCAATTCATATGAACGAAGGGACACTGCAGTGGGGCACAGCATTAAAGGTATGTGGGATTTGAGCATTTCCACACTATAAAGGGGTGAAATAGCTTCCACTCAAGCTCGAGCTGATCAGCCCTCCTCCACCCCACACACAGGGCACTAGAGTTAGAGTAGGTGCACTGGAATTAGTGAGCGAGCGAGGGGTACCTCTAGGTCCTTGGCAGCTGACTGAGACCACCAAGGACCTAACCCAGAGAGCAGCTAGACTTGAGACCCCAGCAGGCCACCCCCATTGCTTTGTCTTCTTGGAATCTTCTTTACCTGAGGTTCAGTTTGGGTTCTGTTAATGTATATAGTGCACTTTCTACAAACAAAACTTGAATATTATCTCTAAGTTATAAAGAAAACATAATAGAATTATAGCAGGGAAAACATCTTTTTTGTAAGAAAAAGAGATAACGCGGGTCACTAAGTACTAACTTCAGTCATAGACTTAAACTTTCCTAAAGTTAGGGATTACACTTTCACATGGAATTTCTTTGCTGATATTTATCTTGGCACTGTCAGAATGAATTCTCGGCCCTGTTTGTCAAGGGGATGAAAGGGGCAATGACTCCATAACGTAATTCAAATAAGGAGGAAGCAGGTTAAGGTAAGAACTACGAGGGATCTTAGTGGTCGCCTGTGTGTCATCCACAGCAGTGGCTGCAAACGTTAACCTGAGGAATTGAAGACTTTCTTTGGTTCATGAAGGGACTTAGCAGTGATGTGGCAGCAAAGTGTAAGTCAGTAAAGCTTTTATGAAAAATTGACTTCAAGGCCACTTAGTCTTTAAAGTTTTCTTTAAGAAAAAAAGGAGAAACAAGTCTAAAAAATGAATGTGTGAAAAGAATCTAGAAATACAAAAGTCTGACCTGGAATGCGTCTTAAATGTCTTACAAAATTAGAACATTTCTTAATTCTGCAGGAAGGGGTTGGCAGCCTAAGGGCCAAGAGTCGAACCTGGCCTGCTGCTTGTTTTTGGACGGTGCAAGGTAAAAATGGCTCTTCCACTTTTTAATACAATAAACCTTTTTAAAAAATGAAAAGCCACTCTTTGCTCCTGGGTGTCCGGGAACTGTCAGCAGCAGTAGGACATATTCTGCTGAGTTGCATTCCTGAGCAACCATTGAAAGTACTGGTGAGGGGAAATACCCAACACTGACCCAGAGGAAGGAAAGATAGAGCTTCAGTTGGGCTGATTTTGAAAGTGATCTATTGACCTCCAGTGGAGCTGGACCCAGCACTTCCCCAAGGGATCTAGTGGCTAAGGCAGCATTTGAACCCAACTCCAATGACTCCAGCCCCTGCTACCACTACTTTTCCGGCCACAGGGCCCTTTCTCATTGCTCTGAGGTGGGCTCCTATCTGGGTGCCCAGGAGAACACTGTCACAGAGGAAATAGAGAATAGCTTTAATGCCAAGGCTTGAGGCTACCAATAAGGGAAGGTTGCGCCTATGCCATACTTTCTAGACCCTGTGGATGCCAACAGCAGTGCCCACTCTCCATTAGGGTACAAACTCTCGGGGGCAGGAATCTGGACCCCAGGAGCACTTCAGAGCCTGTTTCCCAGACCAGCTTTCTGTGTCCCTTCTCTGAGCTAAAAAAGGGGCTGGCTGGTCTTGCAGCACACCCGGGCACCTAAGGTGAAACCGAGGGGGGGTGGCCGCTGCCTGCCACATGAGCTGGGGGCAAGACACCAGGCAGCCGCTCAAAGGCCTGAGCCAGCAAAGTGTGGGGAAAGGCAGAGAGCCAGGGGTCTGGCCCAGGGACAGATGAGGCCAAGGATGGCGTCTGGTGAGTGGACAGGGGATCGGCTCTCTGTCGGTGAGTGGACAGGCTGGAGAGGGCCAGGAATGGGGAGGCGGGCAGAGTCATCTGGAAGGATCAGAAGGGGCGGTGGCAGTGGGAGCCTACTCCAAATTTAAAAAGCAGATTTGAGTCAGGGAATACAGCATCTGCTCTTGATTCTGAACAGGGTCCAGAAGAACAGACAACTGCCTTGACCGCAGATGGTTTTTTAAATGTAATTCCTAGTTCTTGATGTGTACCAAAGCACTGAGGACTGTTCTCTGGACAAGCAGAATTGCATATGATCTTTATATTTTAAATAACTTTACAATTATTTGATCCTGATCATTGAAACTGTTATACTAGAAGGGCAATTTCCCTCTTAACCTGGTTGAAAAAGGGGCCAAGTATTTAATTAAGCACTTCACCAATATCATCACAACCACCTGTGTGATAGGTATCATAATGATGCCCATTTCACAACTGGGGAAACTGGTCAAGTGACTCATAAATGTCTGAGGCTCAACTTGAATTTAGGTCTTTCTTCCTCCAGGTCCAGCACTCTATCCAAAATCTATGCTTTTAATGGATTTCCTAACTTACTTTTCACCTCACTAAAAAAACAAAACTAAGTCTTGGTTCCAAGGCAGAAGAGAGTAAAGGCTAGGCCTCTGGGATTAAGTGACTTGCCCAGGATCACACATCCAGGACTTTGATTACCAGAGGCCAGGCTTGAACCTGGATACTCTCTACTCCACACCCGGGCCTCTATCCACTGTACAACCTAGCTGCCCCTTTTCATATCATTTTGAAGCAAATGAAAAGGAAAGCAATTTAATTTAGAACAAATTCTTAGAAAGGGATTCAAAGAGGACTTCTGCAGCTTGAAAACACTGCAACAAAAGTAATCTATTTACAAAAATTTAACCGCTTTCCTAATGACTCATCTCAAAATTCTTGTGCCACTCAATGCCTGGGAAGTGTACTGAGCCCGGGGCTATTTATAAGGCTCCGGAACACGTCCCTACTTGCCTCCATGCTTCCTTGGACCCCCGAGGCTCACAAAACCTCCTTGGCATTTCCATCTGGACAGAGCCCAGACAGTCATGCCCCGGCTTCCTCAGCTTCCCTCTCTCCGGGGATTAGCAGCTATTTTAAGCCTGAGCGAATACTGTAAAGGAAGGACAGAAGTGCAGAATTTACTCCCCACAAGCCGGTGGATCCGGGGTGAATCTGAGTCCGGGCGGGCTGGGCCTTGGCCTGGAGAGGGGTCTGCGTTCCCCTCCGCTCCTCCTCGGAAGAGCTTTCCATCCTTGGCCATTCCCATGTTCTCTTTCTGACTCCTGGGGGAACCTCCAAGACCAGGGCCCGAAGAACAAGCCCGAAATGATGGTTTCCCGACTGCCTAACCTTGGAAAGGGAAGGGAACTGATGCTATCGATAGCAACTTGGACACGGGGGTCCTTACTACCAAGCACAAAGCAATAAAATGGTGAAAAAGAAACAGTACCAGGCACACCATTAGGGAAAAGCGGTGGGGGTGAAAGGACAGCCTGCGCCAGCAGGTCTCCTGCGCCGGCCATCCGGCAAAGCCTATCTCGGAAGGATTCTGGAGAAGCGCACTCCCTTCAAGCCACAAACTGACTGGAGCTCCTCTTAGGCTCTACTTTGTTTGGGTCTCCATTCCGCCCCACCCACCCAGCGGTCGCCACGCCCTTTTAGGTTCCGGGAATGGGGCACGTGACAGGGCAGCCAGCCAACCTCTAGTCTCCAGGGGGCCTTATGCCCCCCTTCTGAGGCAGCCCCCTAAGGACCACCCTTCCTGCGGCTAGACTCGCACTGCTAGGAGGCATGGGTGAGGCTCCTCCCATGCGCCGGGCACCATGAGGCCAAAGCCAGGCCCTCCTCCCAGGAGGCCCCTCTCCTGGAGAGACCACAAGCACACCGGCGTGTACACACAAGTTCTGGCAGGATCAAGGGGAGATGACTAGCGGCGGGAGGCTCCGGGGTTGGAGGAGGCCTTTAAGCCGGTTGATGCCAGGCAGGGAGGAGAGTGGGCTGGGCGTCTCCCCTGGTGTGGCACAGAAATGCCTCGGCCTCTGGTGGACCTCTCTGCTAACCCCACCTCAGGCAGGCCTAGGACCCCCACCGCATTCGGCACTGTGTGAGGCCCACACCAAGGCCTGGGCCCGCCTGTGATGGTCTGTAAATCCTGGGGAGCCGGATTGTTCTGGCTTAAGGCCTGGGCCAAGAAGCAGCTCCCCAAACGTAAGAGTCCGGTGAAATCCTCCAGCCCCAGCCAAGGCACTGGGGAACTTCGCGGGCCAGAGCCCAGGGCGCTGCCCCTCCAGCTCAGCCCCCTAAGCAGGTTAAGTCCAAGGAGACGATTCACACTGGAGCCTGCAGCTTCCCTCATCCGGCCTGGTCAGTCCAAACCCATCCTTTGGGTTTCTGCTGGCTGCCCAGAGGCCACCCATGGGTTCCTCCCTCTGCTTCTGAGGTAGATCTGTGGCAGCTGACGGAGCAGCCCTCCGAGGCCTAGCCCAGGGCCCCTGGGCATGGCCATCACCCCAGAAGAAAGCCAGGTGGAGCTTCCTACTAGTAAACAGAGGAGGACAAGAGGTCATGGGAAGTGCCTCTAGGCCTGCGGGGCACTGGGGAAGAGCTGCAGCCTGTGCTCCGTCCCAGGGCGCTGGCTACAGGTGAATCGCGTCCCAAGGCTGAAGGTGCTTTCCTCACCGTTGGGCTCAGGGCGCCCTTGATTTTCTAAATTCAAAGGCCAGTCTCTTCCTTCTATCAATGGTGCCAGCTGAGTCCAAGGGCAAGCAGAGAGGCTTTCTTTGGGGCTGCTGGAGGAGGGCCCCCCTCTAAGCCTATGCCTCTAGCCCAAAGGGGAATTATAGAGTACCAACATTATGGCCCAGCTGAGAAAGGAGACTGGCCACAATCCCAGGACAGATGGGAGTCAGCAAGAGAAAAATACACTTAAAGGAGACAAAGGATCTGGGGTGCCAAAGTAGGTGCAATTAGCTAACTGACCTGGAGTGCTAGTTGGGGTGGGTGTGTATGTTCAGCATTGATGAAGTAAAATCTCAAACTCCAATGAGGTAATTCATAAGATCATAATGTCTTATGCAGAAATTGATGGTAGTGGACATATTTTCTTATCAAATACCTGTTAATTGTTAAGAATTTAAGGATTTAGGGGTTCAGTGGATGGAGAGCCAGGCCTAGAGACGGGAGGTCCTGGGTTCAAATTTGGCCTGAAACACTTCCTAGCTGTGTGACCCTGGGCAAGTCACTTAATCCCCATTGCCTAGCCCTTACTGCTCTTCTGCCTTGGAACCAATACATAGTATTCATTCTAAGATGAAAGGTGAGGGTTGAAAATGAAAGAAACAAACAAGAGAAATTCAATGAGTTGTCTAAGGTAAGGGTTTAAAAAATAACAAAAATGAAATTTATTAAAACCGGCAAAGTTCCGAAAGGGAGACCTTTTATTTAGTGATTAGTTTTTTAGTTCTATATTATGAGGAGGTACATTAGTGAGAGTATAGTGGAAAACGCCGAGTACTCAATTCAACTTCTGAATCCTGGCTCTCAACAAGTTATTGCATCGAGCTTCCTCTTATTCAATGGGGATGATTATACTTGCATCATCTACCTGGGAGCTGTAGTTTGGGAAAGCATACTACTTAACTGGGAAGTAATTAAGCATTATCTCAAATGCCCAAGCCACAACAAACCAGACCCAAGCCCATTGTATCTGTAAAATCTCAGCTCTCTGGGTCTCTCTGAAGAACTCTGGTATCAACTGTGAGACATGGCGTGCCTCCATCAAAGAAGGCACTGTGAGAGCTCTATGGACAAAGCAGAATTGCAGGAGCCAAAGAAAGGTGAGACGTGCAAATTTAGAGGGGTCTCCAGTCCCGATGCTCATTTGGGCTACGTGTGCCCGATCTGTGGCAGAATCTTCCAGTTTGGATTGGTCTAATTAGCCACATTAGGAAACATTAATTTGACCCTGACATAGTGATGCGTTTTGGTCCACTTCCAAGCACAGAGGACAACAACCAATGGACCAAACTGTCAGGATTGGGTGCTTTTCACCAACAGAAGCTGTGAATAAAGCACTGAATTTGGGAATTAGGAAACCTAAGTTCAGTCTTGCCTCAGACACTAGCTGTGTGCCAGCCTGAATTTCCTCCTATGTAAAATGGGGATAACAACCGTACCATCTCCCAGGGTTGTAAATGAGATCATATTTGCAAAAAACTTTGCAAACCTCAAAGCACTGAATAAATGTTAGCCTTTATGAAGTGTCTGCTTTCTCTGTAACATATTTTAAAATTACCAGAGATTTGAAAAACTTGAGTCATCCCTTCCTTTCTGTTTTTAACTATAAAATGCTAATCTTCAAATTAGTGGAAAATTTCATGTGCTTAGTGATTTGTGCTCCCATATGGCAAGTAAGCCAAGCTAAGAACAAACTTGGATGGACTTCTTACATCAATATGGAAGAGATCCGTCTGCACTGAGCAAGTTGTCCATGGGGAACTCTCCTGCGTGAATCTTAAGGGTGGTGGCCTCCCCTCCACGCTACACGCAGATAGTATCTGGGTCTTTTCATAGCTTCTCAGGCTGCTCTCCAGCCCATATAGGACCTACATACCTCCTCTTCCAGTCATGCACTTCTTGGACTCTACTGCTTCATGCTCTCAAGTCATCAGGACTCTGCACAATCCTACACTGTGTCTTGGTTGGTTCTTGGGGACCCTGCAGTTTTGAGTTTTTAATAATTTTGGCATCCCATGATTTCTGATGATAAAGCAACACTGAGAAAAAAACATTGAGTGGTTTTGTGCTAGGAAGTAGTTTGGAATTGTAGAAAGCATGAAGGAATTTCACAAATGCAATCTAGCCTATTTCCTAGTTCCCTTCTGTAGTCACTGTCCAGAATACAGATACCATCTATTCCTCCATTCAGGATATGGCAGAGTTTTGGCATCAAGTGTCTTTTGCCCATTACCAAATTGATCTTATTTGAGTGGTTATGGCTCTCACTAAGGAGGCCCTGGAGTATTCTGTGGCTTGGAGAAGTCAGTACAATGGCATTTGAACATTTGAGAGCTTCCCCATCTATAGAAAATGAGTACTGAGCGGAAGTTCTCCATAAGACAGGAGAACAGCTTTGGCAAGTATATAATCTTCTTTGCTTGACATTGGTAATCAGAAGATTGTTAACAAAATTATAACCATGGCTGTATTTATCAGGGAATCTTGTGTGATCTTAACATATGCATGGAAGACTTGCTTAACCAGCCTGGTTTGCCTTTTTAGTTCAAGGATGTGCTTATTATGTATGTAAGCCATTCTCACAATTATTTTGAAGAGTTAATTTGCCTTAAAAAGTGTCATGGTGCTCAAAAGTCCAAAATGATGGTAGTGACAATCCAACTCTATTTTGTTTTGTAAATCTTTAAGTGCTATTGTGAATTTTAAAATTACTCCACCCTAATTAGACATACTTTAGGGGAAGATAAAGTTGTAAACTCCTGATTGAAAAATGAAGGTACTTAACTCATACCTTATAGTGAATATAAGCTAAGTCTATTTTTAGATCTAATACAAAAAGGTGTTAAGTACCTATAAAGGTTAAATTAATCAAAAAAGTTCAAGTAACTCACAAAAGGTAAGCTTAACAAAGAAGTGTGAAGTACCTCAGAAGATATAATCTAACCAGAGAAGGTGAGAACTAAAGAATGGATAGACCTGGAGAAAATCCAATCAAAGAAGGTGAGAACTAAAGAATGGGCAGTCCTGGAGAAAAGTGTCTACTCTGATTGGTAGACGTGAAAGAGAAAATTTTTTTGAAAGGAGACTAGAAAGGTGAGTTGAGTCAATTCATTTTGGAATTGAGTTCAATTCAGTTCAGGGCTGAAACTCAGCCTGGAGGATCTCCCTCAGACAGCTTCCTGGAGACAGTCTCCTGGTGAGTGAAAAGACTGACTCCCTTTCTCTTGGGCTCAGGGAGGTCACTTTGGCCAAGGCCTTTAACTACTGCCTGGCTGGCTCAGCCTCAGCCAGAGCAGTTTAAATTAACTCCTCCGTCTCCGTCTCCCCCCCACCCCCCTCTCAATTCCTTCTCTCTCTATTAATTAAATCACCATAATTTCCAGTTGACTTGGGTATTTTATTATTTGGGAATTTTCCCTGGTGACCAAATTAATTTAGATTTTCAAGTCACAATGCTAAAATTATCCTTACACTATTCACATGTTATTATTTTAATTTGTTCTTCTCGACCCCAGAGGGCATAACTACAAGGCCTAAGTAAAAGGTGCAGAAAGGCAGATTTTGGCTTAATGTAAAAATATCCCCCTAAAACAAAATCCTCCTAACAACAATTGGAGCTATCTTAAAGTGAAACTGGGGGTTTAGGAAGGTGGTGGAGGTGGGAGACACTGGAGGGATTCAAGCAGAGGCTACAGGTTGACCATTTACTGAGTATGATAGGTAAGTGGTCCTTTCCACCAACATAAGATGTTTAACTTGGAGGGTCCATGATAGGCCATCAGGTCCCTCATTTTTAAGCTTCTACAAGGCTGGATACTAGCCTACTACTACCTAGAATTCTGTGCAAAGTAAGAATATGTGGGGGGTGGGGTGCAGGTAATTACCATGCTCACACATACGTATGGACTTGGATATCTAGTTTGGCTCACAAGAGACCTTTCGTGTTCTTCGCCTTGGTTATTTAAGTTCCATATGGGTGAGATATTACAATATAGCAATTATTCAACAAGACATTTTTGGCTGCCTCTGTGGGTAGTACTCTACTAGGTAATATAAGAACCTAATAAATATTTGTTGCCCGGCTGATCTGGGGATTAAAAAAGAAAAGGCAGCAGTCTGAAGGAAATCTAAGCAGCATAGGTATAACATTTTCCTGACAGAAAATAGAATGACCGTCTCCAAGAGGTTCAGAGCAGAACTGATTTCAACGCAACAAAACACTGGCCTGCAAATATAAGTGCTAAGAATCCGAGCTTGATTCTGACCAGCCACCACCCAATACACTAAACAAAGCTCACCAAGCCAAGACCCTCTTCTGTGTAGGCAGGTGACTTGCTCAGGGTCACATGGCCAATGTGTCAAGAAGCAGCTCCCCACGTATTATGCCACATTGCTTTTTCCTAACAAGACACCTAAAATTCAGTCAGAACTGTCTCCACGTCGTCCTACACACAGGCTAAGCTCATGACATCTCTTTGGGTCTTGAAGGTCTAAACTCCCTAGAATGCCCTCACCCAGATTCTTTTGTTGACCGAATGCTATGCGATCTTCAAAGACTAGCTCAAATTTGAACTCTTCCAAGAGATGTCTGTTGATTCCAGCAGGGTTAATCTCTCCCTTGAACACGAAAGGTCTCTTGTGAGCCAAACTAGATGCACTTAGGGTTTGTACCACACAGCTTAGCTCCCTCATTAGTGTCTGGCACATGGAAAAAATCTTAGACCTTCTGGAGAGAAAGAAATAAAAAAAGAAATGAAGTAATATGAGAAGCAAATGGAATAATTACAAAAATGATGAAATTGGAAAGAAGACCAATTCTAGGATGTTACTCATGAAAAAGTGACTTAATTCTGAGTAAAACCAATTATGGAAAGACTTCATTCGGAAAAAGATTTGGCATATTTTGCGAAAAATTGCGTTAGCTTGTACCACAGAGGAGAGAAGTCCATTAAAATCTCTATCCTTGCTAAACCTAGGTTAAGGGGATTCTGGGAATAGCTGCAAATGGATTACACAGACAAATCACTCCGAACAAAAAAATGCCAATATTTGCTTGTCATTGTGTATTCATTTTCCTCTTGAGTCAAGGCCTTTTCCCCTCACAACAACCAGTGCAAAAAGCTGTAAAGGTTTTGTGCAGAGAAATTACATGGCCTTTTTTTGCATTCTCAGAGAAACTGGCTATAAGAGTGGTAGTTGCTGGCCAGGTTAGGCTGGCTTGTCTCTGACCATCCCTAATTTCAGCACATGGTGAAATGTAAGATCTGACCTATTAAGATTGCTTGGGAGAAAGTAATTCATTGGTTTCACAAGTGGGCAGACAGGCCACCTATCATTTTAATGAGCCTTATGAGTATGGACAGATTGCAGGCTGGCATTCAACCCTGTGAGATTTTATTTGGATGAAGAATACTTTGTCTAGATGCATATATTCACGAATTAATGGTAATTTTGCCCTGAATAAAAAAGCATGTAGGGATGAATGAGGATCTGTTTGTTGCTCAATACACAACTCAACAACTGAATGAGATTCCTCTTCACCAATCTCAGTCTGTTTATCTAACACTCCTGGTCTTCAGTGAAATGAGTCTGCTCATTAGATCCCCACGATGGCTCAGCCTTTTTCTTTCCAGACCATCCATTCAATTACCCTTCCAACTTATACTTGGTGGTCTGCCTTCTTAGACACCTTGGACTCTTGCTCCTCAATCCCTATCCTGAAATCCTAGAATACTGCTGCTTAACAAAGAGCCAGCGGTTCTTAACCTTGGGTCTGTGAATTAAAAAAAAATTATATCTATCCGTCTTTCAATAGAATTGGTTGCTTTTGTAATCCAATATATTTTATGAATTAAAACCACGATTCTGAGAAAGGGTTCATCAGCTTCACCAGAGTAACTCCCAAAGGGGTACAGGACACAAAAAAGGTCTGAAACCCTGATCACCCTGAAGCCTATGGAGAAGAGAGGCCTCTCCAGGGACATCATAAGCTGTTCCAGTATCTGGAAGAGGAGTCCTGCTTTAAGGGGATTCGATTTGATCTACTTAGCTCTGGAGGCCAAGGCGGAAGGACTAGGTGGAAGTGGCAAAGGCATATTGTAGCTCAATGTTTAAACAAGCTCTGTTCAGATGAAGAACAAAGCGGCTTGTGTGTTGCTGTTATCCAGCCAATTAGGGGTAGAGGCAAGGCAAGAATCCACGTCCTCTGGACCCAGGCATTCTTCCCATACCTGCTACCTGACACGGAGACATCCTGCTAGTCATTTATTTCCTCCCTCCGTGCATGAAGCCCACAGATAGTTCCATGACTTTCTGGCAGTACAACAGTCTTGGCACACTTCCGAGCTTAGGATAACTCATTTTGAACTTCACAGCTCAAGCATCTTTCAGTGTTCTCTTGTTGATTCAGGATTTACACACTCCTTCTTTGACTACTCCAAACCTGCCATCCTCCTACTCCATGGCACAGACCCTCCTCCTGTGGGGATCAAGGACAGTGCGAGAACAAACTCATTCTCTATCCTCTCACCTTCTAATTGTCTGTTTTTCTATAGTCAATCCATCCTTCTTCAGAACAGGCATCTTCCCCTGCACTATCTTGGAAGCTAATGCCTATGTCCCACTAGGACTTGGCTCCCCTAACCCTTCTTTCTAGTTACCTTTGCCCTTTCCAGGCTTCTTCCTCATGTTTCCAGAATAGGGGTGCGTGGAGGTGAGAGGGTGAGGGCAAGGGCAGGGAGAAAAGACATAGAAGTAATTGAAGCATCTTTTTTTTTTTTAAACCCTTACCTTCTGTCTTCAAGTCAATACTGTGTACTGGCTCCAAGGCAGAAGAGTGGTGAGGGCTAGGCCATGGGGGTCAAGTGACTTGCCCAGGGTCACACAGCTGGGAAGTGTCTGAGGCCACATTTGAACCTAGGACCTCCTGTCTCTAGGCCTGGCTCTTAGTCCACTGAGCTACCCAGCTGCCCCCAATTGAAGTATCTCTTTAAAAAATGTAGAGAATGAGGAAAATAAGTCCCAAAGAGGAACAGACAAGCGGGAAAGCTTTGACAGCTACAGGCTGAAATTGTTACCAAAATACCATTTGTAGGATGCTTTCAGGTTTGAAAAACAATTTCTATGTTATCTTGTAGGTTCTCACAACAACCCACAGGTCAGTGAGATTATCTGCCTCATTTTACAGATGAAAAAACCAAGGCTCAACAAGGTTCCATGCTCTCTTTGGTCACATGGTTAATAAGCCTCTAAGGAAGCATTTGAACCCATTTTCTGACTCCATGTTCATTGTTTTGTCTACTGTACCACCTGACTGCCTCACAAAAAGAAAGCTGCTTCAGTTTCCTATTTCTGTGTCCCAAATGCCTGAAATTCCTCATGAATATTCTCTAGACTTTACCTGGTGGCTTAAAGCTTTTATTCCCCATTGCCCAAGGCACCTGCAGAATGAAGGGCCAGCCGGATATGACAATCTCCTCTTGCCTACTCCTCCTTGGGATTCAAAGCCTTCAAATCTTTCTCAAACAAAGGATTTTCTTCAAGCATTCAGGGCATCTGGATCGAGCATCTGGCATCTGGCATCTGGCCACATCTATCAATTTTCCTATCGTGTAAGTGCTCCATCTAGAATAAGGTGACCAGAGGGTCAGTGAGCTCTGCTCAGTCCTCCAACAACCAAGCCTTACTCTTTAACACTGTTTTTCCTTTTCATCTCTAGGAAAAATTCTGAGGCATTGGCTGGTGTTTTCCATGTTAGGACATCTTCTCAGAAGAAGAATTCTGGCTCCCTGGCAAAATGGCAGGAAATTATACATACTTATTTGGCAATAAACACTCTATTGTTCAAGACCAAAAAGTTATCCCAAACTCTATTAATACTCATGTCAATTTATGTTTTAGATACTCTAACCTGCAAGACCTTCTGCGGGCTCCATCTGCCATCCTGTACAGGAAATGACTCCCCAGGAAGGCTCGGTTTTAAAGAGTAGTGGAAAGAGCCTGGCAAGCAGCCAACGTGTACATCCTTCCAGCCTTTCTGATCCCCACAGCTATTTTCTCAGGTGCATGCAGTCCCTTGCAGCCTTCAAGCACAGTGGCAGTATGGGTAGAAATGAAGAAATGAACTGCAAAAACTCTGCTGTAAAAATCCCTTTTGAAAGGGTCATCACTACTCACTGGCAACTCAGTAGGGAAAAGGCCAAGCTGCTCAATGAAAAGGGGCTGAGCCTGTGGGAGGGGGTCTGCTCTGCCCTGGCTGAGAAAGCCCAAGTCAGCTGGGAGTGATGTCTCCCTCCCCCATTTATTTGTTTGTTTTGTTTCTTTATTTATTTAAACACTTCCCTTCAGTCTTAGAATCAATACTGTGTATTGGCTCCAAGACAGAAGAGTGGTAAGGGCTAGGCAATGGGGGTCAAGTGACTTACCCAGGGTCACACAGCTAGGAAGTATCTCAGGTCACATTTGAAACCAAAACCTCCCATCTCTAGGCCTTGCTCTCCATCCATTGAGCCACCTAGCTTCTCCAGAATCCAGTGGACATTCTTTGCACTCTGTGTCACAAGTTTTTGGGAATCTCTTTGCTGCCATCCCTTGCCTACATCCATGTTCAGTCTCTCTCCCTCTTCTATTCTCCCACAAACTTGCTCATCCCCCCATCCTAGCCCTCTCTTTTGACTCCCTCACCCTTTTCTCTTTCTTGGGCAAATGCTTCAAAAGAACATTGGCTCAGGGGCAGCAAGGTGGCTTGGTGGATTGAGAGTCAGGCCTGGAGATGGGAGGTCCTGGGTTCCAATCTGGCCTCAGACACTTCCTAGCTGCATGACCCTGGGTGAGTCCCTTGGCCTCCACTGCCCAGACCTAAGTGCTCTTCTGCCTTGGAACTGACACTCAGGAATGATTCTAAGAAAGAAGAAAAAAAGATGTTGGATCATCAGCCTGGAGGCAACAATGGCTCCGACTCCCTGAATCGGCTTGCCTCCTACTGAGGCTCCAAGAAATAAGTCACTTGTTTGGGGTCAGGGAAGTAAAGGAGCAGAGCCAGAATGGCAAAGCAGGTCTTCATGACTCCACTAAAACAAACCTGGAGGATGAATTCATCTCCTCCTGCTGGGACCTTGTCTTTTTCCAGCACCCGCCCCTTCTGTCCTTCTCTGGTTTCTGCACTGCTGAGCTCTTCCGGCGCCCCCCTTTGTTATCTTCCCCTCCAACTTCTCCGGGGACTCTCTTCCACTGCTTGAGCCTCCTAATTGGCCCTCCTGGCTTCTCCGGCCTCAGTGCCTGCTCCCCTGCTCCCAAGCTGGTGCGGCGCTCTCTAGGCCTCTGTGGGGAAGGCCTACCCAGAGGGGCAGAAGTCAGGGGTAGCCGTTCAGGTCTAGTCCTCCCCGAGCACTGATGAAGCTTCCTCTGGAGATTGTTCACATTCTGCCAGGAGAACATCTCTCCCCTCACAGGCACCACACGTGGTCAGGGCTTTGCATAGTAGTTTCCACTCCTCCAAGAGAGGACTCTAAGCTCCCTATTCTAGCAACTTTTTTAAAAGGTTGTATTATTATTCTCATTTTATAAAAGAAGAGTCTGAGGTTCACAAGGATTAAAAAAAGGCTGATCCAAGATTATAGTGTCTGAGGAGTTATTCTTAAATTTTTAGCTTTTTTCAGTTAAGCATTAATTCCAGCTCCCTCCCCCACATCAACAAACAAACCAGGGGCCACTAGATTGGTCAGTGGATAAAGCACCAGGCCTGGAGTCAGGAGGACCTGGGTTCAGATGTGCCCTCAGGCAGTGGTGTGACTCTGGGTAAGTCACAATCCCAACTGCCAAGCCATTAGTGACCTTCTGTCCAGGAACCAATACTTAGCATGGATCCTAAGACAGGAGGCAAGAGTTTAAAAAAGAACCACCAGAAAAATGACTCTTGTCATCAATGTGCAGTCAAGCAAAGTCCGCCCTGGCCATGTCCAGAAATGTAGGTGTCCCTCTGCCCCTGGGGCGCCGAGCTCCTCTCCAGAGTGCAGGCACCAGAGTTCTCGAGGCTTTGTTCCCTTCATTCTGCCTTTGTTCACTCCAGGCCTTCCTCCCCAGCCATCTTTCTGATCTGGCTTCCCCTCTGCCCAGAACCTTCTCCCTCCTGGCCTCCTTGGCTTCTTTTCGAGGCTCAGCAAAAATCCCTCCCTCTCGAGCACTTCCCAGGACCCCTTCAGACGAGCACTTTCTCCCAGCTGGTTCTCTCTCCACCTGAGCCCACCTACCCTCATCTGTCCATAGCTGCTTGCATGGTGTCTCCCCCACTAACTGCGTTTGAGAGCAGGCACCGTATTTCGTCTTTCATTATATTCCTACTTTTCCACGCAGGAGGCCCACAGATAACTGTTGACTAGATTTTTCTCTGAAGCTGTTCACAACGTTCAAAATGATTCCTTCAAAATGATGCGAGAATATTCCATTCCCTTCGTGTACAACAATTTGCTAGCCATTCCCCACCAGATGAGCAACTCTGGTTTCAGGCATTTTGCTACTAGAAATGAGTTGCTAGAAATATATGGGCTCAATGCAAATACTAACAACAAAGCAATGGGTTCAAATCAAGAAAACATCTAATGCCCAGTGGACTTACGCGTCGGCTATGGGGGTGGGGGGGAGGAAAAGAAAATGATCTATGTCTTTAACGAATGATGCTTGGAAATGATCAAATAAAATATATTTTTTAAAAAAAGAAAAAGAAAAAAAGAAATATGTGGGCTCTTTTCTATGGTAAAAATTCTAACCAAGCCTCCCCATTCTACTCATAAATCAAATAAAGTGCCCTCTTTTACGGGGACTGTGGTCTCGAGGATGCGTCATGTATCAGCTGTCTCTGGGAGAATTTGCACGTCTTACCACACGTAGTACCACCCAGAATTACTATTTTTTATGTATTTATTTTATTCTAATCAACAGTCTATAAGCTCCTTGAGGGAAAGGGTTCTCTCATGAATATTTGTAGCTTTCCTATTATTTTCTATAGTGCTCTGCATATAGTAACTGCTTAATATATGTTTATTCAGTTGATTCTCAGTCAAAAATGCATCTCTTAGCAATGGTTGTATAAGGACATTTGAAACTGCAGAAACTTATGCTATTCAGCTTGATCAGAGTGGCTCCAGATCATTTTTGACCAGACTTTGCTCCAGATGGCTTCTAGCTAAATCAAATCTACTTTCAAAGTCACTTATTACCTTTCAATTAACAAACTAGATGGTCTTTTTTTTTTTAAACCCTCACCTTCCATCTTGGAATCAATACTGTATATTGGTTCCATGGCAGAAATGTGGTAAGGGCTAGGCAACGGGGGTCAAGTGACTTGCCCAGGATCACACAGCTGGGAAGTGTCTAAGGCCAGATTTGAATCCAGGACCTCCTGTCTCTAGGTCTGGCTCCCAATCCACTGAGCTACCCAGCTGCCCCTGAATGGTCTTTTAAAAAATCTCTTTCTTCTCTGCAGTAGGTGACACTCTTGACCACCTCCTTTTCCCAGGATGTTCTCTTTTCTGGGTTTTCCAATCCTACCTGTCTAGCTCTTCCTCATTTTCCTTTGCTGGACTAGCGCTATTATGTACTAGAAGGCTCTGCAGAGATCTGAGGTCATTGCTTCCTTTCTCTTTTAGAGATCTTATAACTTTTTATGGGTTCAATTATTATAGCCATTTGGACAACTCCCAGATCTATATAACCTTCCCCAGTTTCTCTCAAATGCCTACTGGATATCCTCCTGAGAAGTCCCATAAGCATCTCAAACTCAAAATATTCCCAACAGAATTCATTACATTCTTCCCATTTACCACAGGGTTCCTTAAGTTTTTCCTCTTTAGATATATAACTTTAAAAAATCTAATTAGTATCTAAATAAAGATTAGAATCTGTATTTAAATACATGAGAGAAATGCTGGCAGGGCCACCTTGATCTCCTACACCCTTTGTGGAAACATTCCATGGCTGTCAGGGTGGATCTAACTTGATCTGTCATTTCCAGATTTCCTCCAAGATCCATCCCTTCCATAATCATAGATAGGGAACATTTTCAAAAGACCATAAGTTATATGTGTGTGGAATATCCAACCAAGAACTTTTAAGTTCCTTAGAAGAGAAGCAGAATTGTTTAAACTGGAAAAAAATGAGTTTTGAATGACGTGTGTTTGTGTAGAGTATGATAGAAAAGCACCCGTAAATGACATTATCCCTTTAGTTACTAGTCAGGATACTGCGTGGGGAACACAACCTCAGAATCTACTTGTGAAGAGCTGGTGGCAGCCCTACTGTTCTGCAGAGCAATCTGGGACCATATGCCAAGGACCATAAAACCATGCAGACCCTTTGACCTAACAATATCACTACTAGGACTGTATCTCAAAGAGATCAAAGAGAGCGAAAGGACCAACTTGTACAAAGATATTGATGGCTCTTTTTGTGATGGCAAAGAACTGGGAACTGAAAGGATGACCGTCAACTGGGAAATGGCTGAACAATTTGTGGTATGTGATCGGAATGGAATACTATCGTGCCATAAGAAATGACAAACAAACAAGATGATCACAAAAAACCCTGGAGAAACTTATATGAACTGATGCATAGTCAAGTGAGTGGAACCAGAACATTGTACACAGTAAAAGCAATAAAGTACAATGACTAACTGTGAATGACTTAATAACTATTATCAACAAGGCAAGGATACAGGACCACTCCAAGGGACTTAGGACAAAAAAGATATCCATAGCCATATAAGGAACTGACAAAGTCCAAAGTAGATTATTCCTCCATAAATTTTCTATAGTGTAAGCAAAGCAAATGTGTCTTATTTCACAAATGATGAACATGGAAAAATATATTGTATAATAACACCTGTACAAACTGCGCCATATTACCTGGCATCTTGGGGAAGGGGAAGGGAGGGAGAGAGCATGGATCACAAAATGTCAGAAAATGATCATTAACAATTGTATTGGCATGTAATCTGGAAAAAAATTAAAATGTTAATTTTTTAGGCAAAAAAGAAAAGCAGCAAAGCTGGGCTGAATTCTAGAGATTTAGGAACAGGCAGGGTGCCAGGCAGAAGTTCTGCCACCCAAGGCCCAGCCTCTTCACCAGAAGGCTGGCCATGCCAGCTCAAAAGGCACCACTGAGGGAACTAGCACCCTTGGCAGAGAGGGTACATTTCACACCAATGACACTATTGTGTAAGATCCTCTAAGATGAGTCATTACGAATCTATATTATATTGCTTTCTCTCATCTTATGGAGAAGGGAGGGGAGGGAGGACGGGGAGAGAATTTGGAACTCTAAGTTCAAAAAACAAAAACAAAAACAGCCAAATGAATGTTGATTGTTTTTACATGTAATCGATGAAAAAGAAAAAAATATTTTTAAAAAGTAGTCATTACAGTCCTGTAACCAAATAATAACCAGGATAAAACAAAGAAGCCAGACTTACGTATTCCTTAACGTTTTTTGTTTTCACAGTTTTGTATGAATAATAAGCAGGATACAACATTCCAAATATCAGCCTGGAAAAAAAGTAAAAGGTGTTAAAAACAAGTTAAGCTTTTTCAATAAGAGAATATTTAAATATCTTATAAAATTTAATATAAAAGAAATGAAAAATTTTACATTGGAGATGTGAAAAATATATAATAGTATTTGTCAGTGCAAATTTGATTTTAAGTTTCTTCTAAAACTGTGATGGCAAACCTATATGACATGTGTGTCAGCACTGACACACGTAGCCATTTTTGATGACAGAGGGCTCATGCCTTGGGGCATGAGTCACATGCCTACAGCTGTGGCCATGGCCATGCCCTGGCCCAGCTGCGGAGGGATGGGGAGCTCCACATGCTGGCCTTGGGGGCGGGGGCAGGAGGTGCTTGCCAGGCAGCTGGGGCATGTGGGGCTCCTGCAGGGGGCGGGTAGGAAGAGTATACATGTGGGCAGATAAGCTGGCAGCTGCTGCTCTGGCGCGTGCACACACACGCGCGCGCGCGCGCACACACACACACACACACACACACATGGTCTGCAGAAGACTGGGTGGGGTTCTGGCTCACATATAATGGAGGAGTTCCTGGAACTGATTACCAGACACTTTTAGCACCCTGAAAAATATAGCAATGGCTTTACTCACAATTTTTCCTTCTACGTACTTTTGTGAGACCTTATTCTCAGCCTCTCATATCAAAACCAACAAAAGAAACAGATTGACAGTTGAAGTTAGTAGCATTTGCTTGGGCTTGAAGTGTACAAAATACCAACCTTAAACTGAAGATTTAGCCAATGAAATTCAGCAACAAAAAAGTCACTAATAGGCAGGTTAGTTAAAGAATTCCCCATTCCCTTCACTTGTCTTAGTTCTTGGCACCCCCGAACAAGTTAAATAATATCAAGACCAACAAAAGAAACAGACTGACAGATGAACAAAGAAGTCACTAAGTAGGTAAGTTAAATAATTAGTTTTTGGTTTATTAAATACAGATATATATTATAATTATACATTTTTGTTATTTAAACTATAAATATCGCAAAATTATAGTTTTTTCTTGAAGTGACACACCACCGGAGTTACACTTGGTTTTTTGGTGAATTTTGACACACCAAGCTCAAAAGGTTGCCTATCACTGTTTAAAAGGCAAAGTTGAGGCAAACCTGTTATTCATGACCTTGTTATTTTAGGTGCCTATCTCATTAAGAGCCCCTGCTCAATACCAGATTTGTCAGGATTAACATCTCAACACTTTAGAGACTGATTGTAACCAGAGTCTAGACTGACCAGATAACTAGACAATGTGTTATGTCCCAGGGGCTGGACTCTATGACAAAAGTATCTATGTTTTTAAAATCTGTGGTGGAAAGACACAGCTCCCTTTGTACCAAAGCTAGCCCTTTCTGACCTCCCTATACCACCCTCATCATGGCCTCTGCCTCACTCTCTGCTTGGCCTTCCTTTCTGAATTCCTCAAAAATCTCGTTTTCTCAGATTAGGTTTTTTTTCCCTTTTCTTTTTTTTTTTAAATCATGATGCTTAAAACTTTGAAACCATTGATTAGCAAAACATTATCTTCTAATAGAGAGCATTTAACCAGTTTCTAATAGGCAACTAGGTGGCCCAATGTAAGAGCACTGGGCCTAAAGCCAGGAAGAACTGAATTCAAATCTGACTTCAGATACTTACTAGCTATGTGACCCTGAGGCAAGTCATTTAACTTGTTTGCCTCAGTGTCCTCAACTTATGAAGATTGGATTTGGCTATCTCCTGATTATAACAATGAAGATACTTAGCTCTTCCTTGATAGTGAAGATAAAATTGTAATCCCCGGTCTATATTTAGATTTTAATCCCCAAAGTGTTAACTCAGTATTTAAAGTAGATCTACCCATTTTAACCACAAGAAGGTGTGAACTAACTATAAAAAGGTACAAACTAACCACAAAAGGTGTGAACACCCTTTTCATGCATTGAGTGGGAGGTCTGTGACCCACATGTGAAAGAGTGGGCAGTTCTGGATAGGAGCATCGGCTGTGATTGGTAGACATAAAAATTTAGGGAAGGTGACACAAGAGAAAAAGGTCTTTAAATAGAGGAAACAGAGGCACACAAGGAACAATCAATATAGAGAATTTAGTCACTTGGAGTTGGACTGGAAGAATCAGTCACTAGAAGCTGGACTGGAAGACAGACACTTGAGGAGAGACTGGAAGACAGACACTCAGACTTGGAGTGAAGACACTTGGCTATGGAACTGGACCCCAGGAGGAGCTTGTGCAGGAGACCTCAGACTGCTTTCCTTTTAGACAGTCACCTTGGTGAGTGACAGGCTGACTTAGTTCCTTGCCCTTTCTGGAGGTGTGAACCTCCAAGAAAGGCTCATCATCTTGAGACTCTTTTCCCCTGGCTGGAGCTTAGAATTTCTATCTGGCTCTGGGGCAGCCAGAGCTCACGCTCACTCTCTCTCTCTCTCTCTCTCTCTCTCTCTCTCTCTCTCTCTCTCTCTCTCTCTCTCTTTCTCTCTCTCTCTCTCTCCCTCCCTCCCCCCTCTTATCTCTTCCTTAATATCTTACCTCTATTATAAATAAACTACTATAAATTCCATTTACTTTAGTAATTCATTTGGGGATTTAGAAATTAAATACCTGGCGACCACCAATTTAATATATTTAAGTCCAATCACAATAAAATTTAACAAACTACAAAATGGGGATAATGAGAGCACCTCCCTCCCAGGGCCATCATGAGGATCAAATAAGCTAATAAATGTACATAGTGCTTGGCACTTAATAACCACTATAGAAATATTAGCTTTCATAATTATTAATGTAAAAAACATAATCACTCTAAGTATTTATTAATGCAGGTCAATAGTGGTATGGCTTAGAACATATTTTCATTTGGATTAGATTTTTAAGTGGAATTGCCTTCCTCAATGTTTTACTTAAAATATCAAAATCAACTTGTATCCCCTGAATACCTTCCAAAAGGGGAGAGGTCAAAATAAAATTCTAGGGGAGGGGGCCCAGTAACGTCTTAGGAGGCACAATGGAGAGAGTGAGCCTTGGCTTACACACACAGTGATAACCTGGCACTGGGGTTGTGCGGGCCGTGTATAAAGATCTCTTTAAGACTGGGCCCTGGGCAAAGACTGAATGCCAGGATGTCCGTAACAGGAAGAACAACGTGGGGCTTGTCATTTTTAATGCGACCCTGTTTGTCCTTTTCTCAAGACTGTGGAAATACAGGAAGGCCAGACAGTAGTGCTCTTGTTTCCATTTCTCTGAGTTCCTGTAAGCCCTTCCAGAAGGAACAGGGAGCTCTCAAGAAGCTCCCACTTTTAGGAAGATGGCGCACCTCCTACTCAAGTTTGGTTTTCAAAGGGAAATGCAGAACTCTTGGCCACAAACCAGTTCCCCCTCCAGATTTCTCCATTTTGGTTACATTCAACCAATCTGTCTTGGCCTGTCCTCCCCTCCCTGCCCCCACCCAAGGAAACCAACAAGTCCGAGTCCCACTTCTGCAGTCAGTGATGCACCAGATGCTGGAGAGGAGCTTATACTCCAGGGGTGAGAAACATGGAGATACAGTACAGAACAGATACCAAATCAACAGAAAGGAGGGAAACAGAGGGAGAACCAGGCCAGGCCTTCTGGATAAGGTGGCCTGGGAGTGGAGCTTGAAAGGGAGGGATTCCAAGAGCTGAAACATTCCAGCCAGAGGCCACATTACAAAGGGAGGTTAAAGGATGCTGGACCACTAACCCTAGAAATTCGGCTTCATGAGGAGTTAAATGGGTTTTGGGGGCTCACACAAGAAACGAAGCACACTTTATTACCTATTTTCTATGGGAAAATGCATTTTTAAAAATTGGCTTAGAAACACGTTTTTGAGAATACTGTCCTTGTTTTTGTGCTGGATAACAAAGCTTAATCCACAGGGAGAGCTTTGTTTTCACAAGGAGAGTCCTACCTAGGAATTCTTCTGAAGCATGCATGGAGGGATGCAGGGATCACACATTTGTTTCTTTTCATTCTTGTTCCTACCCCAGCTCAGACCTAGACCTGACCCTGTCCATCTATCCTTAGAAATCCATTTTCCCAAACACCACTTGGCCTACAATGTAATGATCACTTCCCATAATATCAAGTTCAGCCTCCCTGGCCAGTCGTCCAAGACTCCAAGCCTGCCTGGCTCCTAGCTTTCCCATCTGGCCTTCAAAGAAATCCCTCTCGGCCTAAGTGGATCCATTCACTTTTCCTTGAACACTCCAGGGATAAAGTCTCACCTGATTTGTCAGAAAGCCCCGTCTAAGCCCCCACTTCTTCGACGAAAGCTTTTTCAGAGACTTCCCCCACCTCCAGGCTAGCCAAGGCTTCCTTCTCTGAATTGGCTTTCATTTACTGTCTTAAGGCAGAACTTATTTGTACTTGGCACAGCCTATACCATTTTCAGTGGCCTTCCTTATACTTACATTTTCTTCCTCCAACTTGTATATGTGTAAGTATCTTATTTATTTTTATTTTGTTTGTTTGTCTATGTAAGCATCTTAAAAGAGTCGCTCTCCTGCTAGCTGTGTGGTCCTATGCCTAGCTGTAAGCTCTTCTGCCTTGGAACCAAACATGGTACTCATTTTCTATGGAAGGTAAGGGTTGGGTTTTTTTTAAAGAACTGCAAGCATCATGCCTGACCAGGACCCTTGGAGGGGCCCTCTCCTGGGGCAGTTCCATGCAGCGTGCCTGTGGACAGGGCGTAGTAGGCTAGACCAGAGCCAATCTCCTCCATGTGGGAGTGACAATAAAAGTGTTTCTCAAGTTCTTCACACGAGCTGTAACTGGTGCACCTCTTGACTCCTTACGAGATATTTTTCTGGGTTTCTATGACCAAAAAATGATACTGTTGTGCTATTATAGGGCATTATTTTGATCAAAATGTGGAAAGTTCAGACTTGATGGTTTTTCCTTTTGGGTTTCAGCTCTCTACTATTTCCTTGGATTCACGGAAACTATGACTAATTTTATAACAATTTCACAAATTACACATTGGGATCTTTTTGTCTTTTTTCTCCACATGTCAGGAATATGGCTATCAAAATGGATTAATGCTCCCCAGGGTCATGCCATGGAGCTGGCTTTCTTCTTTCTCTTTTTAAACCTGCTGTTTCCGAGTTTCTCTGGACTTGCTGCTATTCAGGCCCCTGAAGGAGGGCTGGGGTGGAGGCTGGCAGGTCGCCCAAGTCCATTTCAGAAGCCCCCTTCCACCAAACTGAGCCCAGAAAAGGGAACTTTCTGCCCATGGCGGTGGGGACTTCTCCTTAGGGAAGTCTTTGGGGGCCACATCTTCTGGACTTAACCGCCCCTTACTAAGCAGAAACTTTATTCTTCAGTTCCTTCAAACCTGTATGAGGATATTTTTGTTTTTCGCCGAACGATACGGGGACCAGCTGGGTTCCAAGGCAGAAGAGCTTATGGCTAGGCACAGGGCCACACAGCTAGCTACTGGGGTTCCGAATGCAACATAGCCATTTCTGGATGCGGCCCAGGAGGTGCCCTTTGACTGTCCCTTTGTTACAGGGTGGTTTTCTTCTTGTCCCCACAGCAGGGAGTGAGGGACAGAAGCTCACATGACTGTGCCAAGGTCACATGGCTGGGAAGGCCCCCCAGGCCCCCCACGGAGCATCTCTGGGGAGAATCTGCAGGTCCCCAAGCCCCTCCCCCAGGAGACAGGAGGCCGGGCCGGGCCTCTCAGGATCAGCTCCTCAGTGGCCCTCTCTTCCTCAGGGTCTTTAATGACTGATGCTGGGCCTTCCTGTGAAGGCCTCCTGGGCCTCTCCTCTCTCCTCACCTAACCCTAACCCTCCCTCTAGTGACGAAGCAGGGAGGGCTAGCAAAAGGCAACTTCAGATTGAGGTTCTGACAAGCAAATGTTTTAAAATCAAAAAATTAAAAGGAAAAACCGAGAAACCTGTCTTCATTAAACATCTACCAAATGCTCAGGGCCGACTCTACTGGGATATGGGAGGGCAAGGCTGAAATACAGACTCTTGGGGGTGGAGGAAGGCGGGCTCTGAGCCTAGAAGGCCAGAGTCAGAAGGTCGCCTTGGCTCCCCAGGGTGCAGGGACAGCTTGGGGTTGAAAGCTCTGATTCCAAGCCTGCTCCATCGCTCACAAAGCACTTATTCCAGGCCAGAAGAGCTGAGCTTTGGGGAGATGGAGGTGAGGCACCTCGAACAGGGGGGGATGAGAAAGCCCTTCTGCATAAGATGGGAGCAGAAGCGAAGAGGTGAGAAGGGCTGGTGTTCCGGGTAGGCAGCAAATGCACAGGTGAGGAGAGCAGAGACTGGGCTCTGCTGTTCCCAGGGCTCCAGGGTGGCCCCTGGCGGCTCTGGAAGCAGGATGGGCCCGACGCCATTGCCAGGTCTCTCAGGCTCCCCGCCTGAGCTCCACGATGGCGTCTGAGATGGTCCTGCTGGCCCACGCTCTCCCGATGGTCTCTCCTCCAGCATCCCAGCCTGGGAACGCCACTGGGTGAGCCCAAGCGGCAATGAAAAGCCTTCTTCCACAGGCTCGCAGTCCAGGCTGGGCCTTCCTCAAGTCAGCGCACACCGATTCCTAGTTCCGATGGAAGGGGAACCTCTGGAGCTCTGTGAGTCCCAGGCAGGACCTCGCTTGGGAAAGCTTTGGAAAAAGGGCAGAAAATCGGCTCAGGTGGCTTGCCCAGACACTCCAAAGCAGAGGCCTGTAGAGCCACTCTGAGGATGTCTGCCTCCAGGAGGCCCCCCTGGGGAAAGATGAGAAGAGATCCCAGGTTCTTAGGCCCAGAGGGAAGATAGAAATAGTGGCTAATATTTACTCTGAAACCCTGATCTTCTCTCTTATAGTCAACACCGCCTGTTAGTTCCAAGAGGGGGAAGGGCTAGGCAATGGGGGTTAAGTGACTTGCCCAGGGTCACTCAGCCAAGAAGTGTCTGAAGACAAATTTTGAACTCAGATCTCCCTGGCTGCAGGCCTGATGCTCTCTCTACTGTACCACCTTGCTGCCCCAGGTGGCACACAGTAGGGGCCATATTATTATTATTGTTAGGATCAAATGAGATTGTTGGAAAGCACAGTGCGTGGCACACTGTGAGCACTCCCACTGCAAGGGGACTCAGCCATGAAACAGCCAGGGCCATGTGGGTGAAACTCCCCCTCTCCACACTTGCCTGAGGACTTTTCTCCCATCTCCCACCCCTCTGCCCAACAGTCCAATGGCAGTGTCTTCTCCTTGCCCTGTTCAGGGGGATGTGAGGGGGCAGGCTGGGCACTTGGCCTCTAAAAGGCTCGCCATCACTGGTCAGAGGTGTCTCCTGGAGCTTAGGGTGGAGGGAGCCTGACTGGGGCTTCAGTGGTGATGGGAGACACGCTCTGAGGGCTCCATTGGTGAATCCGTGGTTCCACTCCCTTCCCAGAGCTCCTCGGTCTGCCATATGGCCCACAGTTAACAGGCCTCCTTCTCCATCTGCCAGACTAGCTGAACCCCAGACTTCCAGAGAAATCAAGGGGTCCTTGGCAGACTCCCCCACAGCATCCCTGAGAGGTGCTTTGGACGCTTGTTCAACAAGGGGAACTTTTCACCTGTCCAGAGAGCCCAGTCCAGCCCAGAGTCGTTTTAAGTTTTCCTTAGATATTAGCTTTAAATCTGTCTTTTTTGGCAAAATTTCTGGGAGCTCCAATTGTATCTAGTTCTACATATTGGGGGCCAAACAGAACTCATCTGGTTGCTTGTATCCAGCTCTTCTGTCCCTCTCTAGTCTTATTCTCTGTCCTTGGCTGTTCCCCCACACACTCCGCTGGGATGCCCTTCCTCTGATGGCTCTCCAACTGACCCATGTGGAGCCCGGGTCTCTGGAGGAGGTGGTGTGAGGGCCGAGCCCCGCTGGCCCATCACCTTGTCCTCTGCAAGTCGTGCCCTCTTCCTGCAGCCCAGGGTCACCTCAGATTTCCTGGCATCCGCCTGCCCAAGCCTTTCAGATACCTCAAAGCCGCTCCTGCTCCAGGATTCTCGGCATTTCCTAAGGATGTGTCTGTGGCAAAAGGCAACAAGCTTGGTATGGCCGGCTTTGTGGTGGACAAAGCTTCTTTGTAATTGCTGAATCCTTTTCTGTGATCACCGCTCCATTGATTATCCTCCCAATAATCTCCAGTGAATTTCACTGGGCACTAATGAGCTAACTTGCTCTCTTAATGTTCCCCTAAAAAATGAAGGACAACCAGCCACTTCCATCAGTTTACTGAAATGTGTGCTTTTCACTGAGGAAATAACGATTTTCTCAGTGTGGAAGCTCCAAAGACAGGCTGGTGGCACAGCGGGGAGAGTCCTGGCCCAGCAGTTGGAGGGAGCTGAATCCGAATCCTGGCTCAAAGTCTTACACGCTAGGAGGCCCTGGACAAGAAACCAAATGGTTCTCAGCCTTGGCTTCCTCATCTATGAAGTGGTGAGAACAACTTAGGGATGTGAAGGAAGTTATTGAGGGGACTTAGATCCTGAAGAGAGACTCGAAACTTTGGTGGCCCCTGTGGTTGGCGGGACAGCCAGCAATTGGGGCAGGGGACAAAGAGGCAGGAGGCAGGCCAGTGTCCCCTCAGCAGCCCCCTGGGCACTCTCACAAAGGAGGAAAGAGGATGTGTGAGAGTCAGTGGGCAGAGAGAGTTAGATAAACTGAGGTCCAAGTGGATTTCACTCTCTTCTACTTCTGTGTTGGGGCAGACTGAGGCCTGCTGGCACTACTGTGGTCCAGTATAGGCCAAGAGCCAGTTAAGTGGAGGCTATAGAGTAGTAATCCTTTCTTTAGGAGTGATCTCACTCTTCTCTCATCAATTGTAAAATCTAAAGACAGTTTCCCCATTCTTAATCTTACCTTAGGGTATTAGTGAAGATTGAACAGGATAATATATGGAAAGCAATGTGCAAAGTTTAAAGCACATAAAGTTTGGCTCCACGATAGGGGCAAGAGACAAGAAGGAAGCAGCCCTTCACGTCCTGGGGCTGGGCAGGGGGAAGTGCTGGCAGAGCCTGTTGTCCGAGGGGCTCCAATGGCATCTCTACTGAGGACGGAGTGGGCCCAGTGTCCAGCACTACCTTCACTTGGACCACTGCTATAGGGAGCCATGGACTTGTCAGCCCAACCGGGAAAAGCTTCAAGAACTAAAGCGGGGCCACGGGGAGGCCGGCTTGGATGTCTAGTTTAACTATCTAAGAGATAGTGATGGGAAGTTCTGGGAACAAAGAGGTTGGAGGTCTAGAGGCTTATTGGACCCACATAAAAATTTCCCCCACCAAAGCAGATCCAAACAAGGCCTATAACTGTGTAAATTGGTCTTGTTTGGTGCCTGCCCACAGTAGGCATTTAATCAATATGTGTTAGCTGAGGCTTAGGGACCTTAAGTGACTTGATTGTGGGGAAAAAGTTGGTGTCAGAGGCACAAAGGGAATCCAAGTGTTCTTGATTTCAAGTCCAGTCATGGATCTATGGATCTATCCACCACATTTCAGGGCCTCCAAGTCCAATGCAATTTTCCATTACATTTCTACTCATTGCTGTCTTACCTCTCTTCTGACATAAGACAAGCTTATATGTTGTTAGCTTCTCACAATTTTAAAAAAAGTCAGTAGGAAAGAAATAGGCAGATTTTAGTGACCAAAGCAAATCTAATTTTAAGAATTCTCTAGGCAGATAGAAGGTGCCATAATCAGAAAGCTCCTATCTCCAATTTTCCCATATCCTTTGGCTATCAAATGACAGCTAACCCTTCCTTCCAATTACTGAATACCTTCGAATATCAGAACCCCAGCTCTGCTTTGACTGGACAAGAGCCTGAACTGTATTTCTATGCTGTGGCCTAACTTAATGAACTTGGCTTTCTCTTTGTACCTCTTTGTGGTTTTAGATACGGCCTATCAGGTTTGAAAAAGGGAGAACACAAAATGTGAATGGTAACAGCATGCATACCAACCCTTGTTTTTCCAGTTAATATTTAGTAAGACTACAACAATAAAACAAGGACACCCACCCTTCCATCTATATGTTGTCTCCCCAAAAGAAGAGGAGTTGCTTCAGGAAAGGACCTGTTTCATTTTGATCTTTCTATCCGTGGTGTTTAGTAGGAAGTTTTGGTTGAATAATTACAAATACTGCAAATAGAGAAGACTCACAAAAACTCTATCCCCTGCCATCTTGTATGTCTGAACTAGAGTTCTAAGAGTCGAGAACTTTTCCCCCTGGCTGTCTTTCTATTCAATACCTTTAGAATGATCACATGGGGCAATATATCTCATAGGTTGACTATATAACAAATGCCAACAATGATTTGGTCACTGAGATTCCTTATTTAGCAAACTCACCTCGATTCAAACTCTTGTATGTACTTAACATGTTCTGATTTTTATTATGGTTATTTATGTACATGTCTTCTATTTACTATATCATAAGCTTCTTGGGGGCAAGGGCTAGCTGTATCCTTGTAAAGTGCTTTGTACATAGTAAATGAATAGCATATATTTGTCAACTTCATCCTTAAAACACAGGGAGCTTAAGTGACTTTATTGTGGCAAAAAAATGGGTGTCAGAGCCAAATTGGAATCCAGATGTTCTTGGTTTCAAGACCAGCCACGGCTCTATCCACCACATCTCAGGGCTTCTAACTCCAGTGAAATTGTCCGTTAATTTCTTTGCTGCCTAACCTGTCTTCTGACATAACTGATGTTCACTTCTTTATTGTGGTAAGAAGAAATGTATATGTTTAAGTGAATATACATGTGTCCAGAGACACATCACTCAACAAGTATTCCTTAAGAGCTGCTCAGGTGCCAGGCACTGGTGCTAGGTATGCAGCGAAGGGAGCTTCCATTCTAATAGGGGACAGAAGTAGTTCATGTCCAAGTGGAGCTGGCAAATACAAAGCTAACACGTGAACAGGCACAAAAGACTCCTCTCCTATGGTTTGATATGAGGCACTAGGAGTTGGGGGGTGGATGAGAAAAGGCTTCCTGATAAGATTGGATCTGTGCTGAAGGGAATTCCTGGTTTGAGGGAATAAGGATTGTGAGAGGCCAGTCGGGCTGGATTAAGGAATACTGTAGCCATGTCAGAAAGGTGCACTGGGTCCAGGTTCTATAAGCTTTGCCAGCTAAACAGAGAAGTTTACACTTTATCCTGGAGGCACCAGGAAGTCACTAGAGCTGATCGAGTCAGTGAGTCCCACATTCAGAGCAGAGCACTTGGGCAAATGACATGGTGTGTGAATGTGGGAGAATGAGCAGCAAGGACCTTAAGGTTTCAACAGGAAGTTCCAGAACTATAAGGTATCTTGCTTAACCATCTCAGCTTTCAAAAGGTTTTTAGTTTGCATGTAAAAAGCTGGGATGGTGCCCTACCAAAGGCACAGCATCAATAAAGCGGATACCTTTCCTTCCACCACTATAAAGGGTTATATGCATCAATTATGTATGAATGAAATAAACATGAAATATTTTTAGTTTAGTTCTCTTTTAAGAATTTCCCCTTCCAAAGTACTGTGAGATGTTATGCCAAACAATGTGACCACAAAAACCCTCAAGAAGGGACAATATTGAGGAAAGCCAATAGTTTATCTGAGTAAACAAATAAAAATAAATTCACAGATCTTTGGAAGAAACCTAAAAACAGACCCTTCAAGTGGAAAACCTTTTCCCAAAATAAAATGTTTCATTCTTAACAGAAGTTTAGGAGAGCAAAGAATAACCTTTAAAAATGACCATCGGCGTGACTAACCTCAGTGGTTGTCAAAGCACAGCATCTTAGGGTGTCAGAAGAGAGAGGGCAGTTCCCAGATAGGATTTATCAATGGTCTGCACTGGGGGAGGGCAGCTGATACATTCATATACCTATTGATCCCTATTCTATAGCTTATTTTAAATGCAAGAAATGCTTTAAGGGACTTTAACTAGCTCCCTAGATCCTGGAAGTAGTTAGTGTGCAAAAGCACCTCTGGGCCCAGCGATGAAATGAGGGGGAGGGTTCAAGGCCAAGAGGTCTATGTTCACCTGCCCCAACTCAAGAGGTGACCCAATTTTAAATGACCGTAATGGCTCAAACTTATAAGAGGTTTCAGTGATTAACAAATCTCAGCTGTGCCCTAGACTTGCCAAGTCTTGGAAAACACTTAACTTCCTTCTGGTAGTATCATTGGTCCCTCAAACAATGGGCAGAAAGGGGTAGCCCTCATCTACTAAGGCAACTGCAGGGAGATTCTTGGTACCCTGAAGACAGTCCTGGAAGAGGGGAACCTTTCCTGCTCTCCGCCATGTCCTAGGTCTGTCTCCTGACAGCCACTGCAGATTGACCTCCTCACTCCAAGAGGCTAAGGGGTCATGGTCTCTTCAGAGCAGGCAGGGAGGGGCTTAAGTTCACGTCTTAGCTCCAAGTATTTCCCCCACTTCCTTGGGGTGACCAACGTTCTCTGACGCCTGTCAGTACTTCCTAACGTCTCTTCCAATCCTATCCTGCTCTTTTCAAAGAATGACTCCCACTTTTCAGTGAGGTCCTTCAACTTCTTCGAGATGGAGATCAGTGTGCCCTTTGGTCATAAATGGCGGTCAGAGGTCATGCCAGAACCACAAAAATAACCCGTTAGCCTCCAAGACAAATTTCTCCCCCTACTTCCAATTTTCTAGGAGTGGGGCTGAATCTTTGCATTTTTTGCAGGTTTAGCTTAGCTGTCTTGCTGTGCTGATCTTTCTGTGTGGGATCCGAACACCAATGTTTTAACTTTTTTTACTTTTGTTTTATAGCTCAACCCCATATGAAAGCCATAACCAAAAGTTTCTCCCTTCTCTTACTCCTTCCACTTCTACCTTTCGAATCCTTCAATTAGTGCTTCTGTTCTCCCATCTTGGGGCCTTTAGCTTCTCTTCAGATTTTCCCAAATCACTCCTCATCCAAAATGCCAGACCAGTGATGGCAAACCTATGGCACGGGTGCCAAAGATGACACCCAGAGTGCTCTCTGTGGGCACTCAGCCACTCTCTTCCCCTCAGCTGTGCCTGATGACATTTCCCACATCCCCCGCCCCTCCACCCAGAAGCCTAATGGGAGTACTTCCTCCCCTCTGTAGGGAAAGGGGGGGGGGGCAGGGCAACCCGGGCAGGTGTGTGTGGAAGAGGCTGGCATGCAATCTGGGGGTGGGGACAGGGCCTATCACTCTAAAAAGTTCACCATCACTGCTTAGACTCTTTCATAATTCCAGAGTCTTCCAAATTACCTCCTTTCTCAAGACCAGAAAACAAACTTAAGATTTCAGCTTTCTAATTCTCAGAAATGCCAAATGGGGTTCAACCTGAAATACTCAGTAAAGGATATAAGATCAGTCTAAGTACCCATTCACATTGTGAAAACAAAGTGGCTGAAAGTAGTTACTGGTCAAACCAGGGGCTGGTTCTTTAAAATCTAGAGTTGAAAGACAATGGGGTGGACCAAGAACTGAGTCAGCAGAGGAGAGCAACTTGGATCCCATCTCAACCACAATGCTCTACCAGTGATATGACCTGGTTGCCAATCCTGAGCCACTACAATCTCAGGAAAATCAAAATTGTCAAAAATTGGGGGGGGGGGGGGGAGAAGGGGGAAAGGAGGAAGCATGATAGGTCCAAACAGGCTGCACATGTAGTTTTGGGGAATAGAATGCTGGCTGGTCTTTGGAGTTCAAATTTGAGTTTAAATCCTGCTCCTGAGTCATAGCAAACAATGATGGCCCCAGAAAACAGAGAGGTGGAGGGGGTGAAGAAGGTGAAAAACTGGTTTAGGAGGGGGAAAGCATAAGAGGTGCCATGAGAGATGATGATCAGATAGGAAAATGTCAAGGTTTCTAATTAGGGAAGTGGAACATTTGTGGGCAATGGCAAGATTTGGTGCATGATCATCCCTATAAGTGGCTTCAACAGATCATGGGTCTTGAAGGACTGAAGAAAAAAGGAGGCGAAGGATTTTAAGGGAGACACCACATATAGATCCCTAGAATAAGGGCAGGAGTTGGAAAGAAGAGGAAGGACGTGAGCCAGGTGCTCACCCCCTGAAAAAGGGAAAGAGAACAACTTAGGAGTTGACATATGATAGCTACTATAATTTTGAACAGATGGAAACTTAATTGGATAGTTTTCAAAAAAAGTAAGACTACTTAAATAATGAGGCAAGGCAAGTCTGGTAATGGCATTGTGGAATGAGGAGTACCCAGATTCTTCTGATAGGCCCAGAGTAATGGGTATAAGAGGAAGGTTAGGGAGGCAGTCTTCAGAAGTGAGGGCAAGTGGATTGAGAGCCGGGCCTAGAAATGGGAGGTTCTAGGTTCAAATATGGCCTCAGATATTCCTAGCTGTGTGACCCTGGGCAAGTCACTTAACCCCCATTGCCTAGCCCTGACTGCTCTTCTGCCTTAGAACCAATACACGGTATTGATTCTAAGAAGGAAGGTAAGGGTTTAAAAAAAAAGTGAGGGCAAAGGGAGGGGCATCACTGAAGGGAGTGTCCATCCTGATCTCATGGATCTCCATGGGGACTGACATTTATTGTCTAAGAGAGAAGGGTCCAGGACATTATATCTACTTCTTTTCCCATGATTTTTGTAATCTGTACCAGATGACCAATCAAGTTTATGTGGGAAATCTTGACCTTTGTAGACCAGCAATGGGGCTGACAGCTTCTAGGTATTTATAAATTTTAAAAACATATTCAGGCCATGAAGTTACTGTGTGAAGAACTGTTCATTTGCATGTTTACAATATGGCTATCAAATTAGCTATATTAATCATGGCAGCCACCATTCATAGAGTGCTTTAGGTTGTGTTAAAGTGCTTTAAATGTTATCTCATTTGACCCCAATACACTAAAATTCTTATTTTAACATCTTATTAAAAATTAAATTACTATAAAAGTCTCTCATTTACAAGAACAAAATAGGCCATCCAGATTTGAACCTTTAAATTCACAATGTTCCCTAAGTCCAAAGCTAGTTGATTGCAGAGGGCTTATTAATTGATTAAACCAAAGTACTATTATGAAAATTATGGCTTCTTTGTAAAACAGTGAAATCAGAATTTTAAATTTAATATTCTAATAATAATTGCCATTGAGTACTATCAGCATGGTTTCTAAATTCAGACAGGGATACCAATAGTCTACTTTTGTAAATTTTTTCCTTATTTCAAAAACTAACAAGAGACATCTCTTCCTTTTAAAAGGCACAACATTAAAACACAAAAGGTAGTGAATCCAATTAAGGACACTCATTTGTCTTTTGGGAAGTTTTAAGGGATATGCTAAATTATCTAGGTCAACAAAACATTAAGATTTTAAAATCTGATAGCTCTCTGAAAGTAACACTAGAGTTTACCCTGCAGGGATGCAGCAAAGTCCAGACATTAATGCATTGCTGGTGGAGTTGTGAATTGATCCAACCACTCTACTTGTCAGTGTCATCAAACTGGATTCACATATCCTCAAGCTTTTGACCTTTAGTGCAAACATTTCTGACCACAGCAACAAAATTCTGACCAGATTCTTCTTTGTTGTTTTCTCAACACTCCTTTTTACCACAGTAAAAAATGTTATTCAATAGTTTCTTTCTCTAAGGTCCTTTCTAAGGCTTTAGAGAGAAGAGCCATCCATATGAACACTATGGGGCCTTTCACAACATTAGGTATTTTTCTGTTTTATTAAAATGCCTGGAACACTCACAAAGTAGAGGTTATTTTTGGTTGTCAATCCAGACTGAGAAAGTCTTGAGCCAACCAACCACAAATATTGCTTAATTGCCTACTATGTGCCAGGCTCTGTGCTTAGTCCTGGGGAGGCAAAGTATGAAATAATCTCATTCTAATGGTCTAATCAATGTACTTCAAAATAAAATATTCTGAGTAAGTAAAAGTGAATGTAACCACTATAAAATGTTCTGCTGCTCAAGAAGTTCCATGGGGGTCACAGAGACCAAAGGTAATGTGCAGATAATAATAGTAAAAGAGATGAAGATTGTGAGGGAACAGGAGGCAGCACACCATCAACTGTATTGCTATTCATCTGCTGTTGAGTGCTGTACTAAGGAAGCTTTCCGAGGTTCTAGATTGTAGTAGGCAATATAAGAATGCTTTTATTCAAATACAAAAAAGAATTATTTTCTCTGCTTGGTGAATGGCCCATAGAATCCTAAATAGAATTCTGAGACAGATATTCCTGCTGCAATCCCCATCTTGCAGCAAGTGGCCCTGGGTTTGAGGAGATACATGATCCTAGGTCTTCTTGCCTCCAAGCTGGGTATTGCATCTCCCAGATCAGCCAGCGTCTCATAAACAACAAATGGCTATTTGCTAAGGCTATGACCTTTAGGGTAAATATTTCTAACTACACCATGACTGTCTCTTTCCATTGCTTTCTCAACAATCTCCTTTTATTAACAGTAAAGAATGCTATCCAAAAGACTGCCTGACCTTTGATCCAGCCATAGCACTGCTGGGTTTGTACCCCAAAGAGATCATAAGGAAAAAGACTTGTACAAGAATATTCATAGCTGCGCTCTTTGTGGTGGCCAAAAATTGGGAAATGAGGGGATGCCCTTCCATTGGGGAATGGCTGAACAAATTGTGGCATATGTTGGTGATGGAATACTATTGTGCTCAAAGGAATAATAAAGTGGAGGAATTCCATAGAGACTGGAACGACCTCCAGGAAGTGATGCAGAGTGAAAGGAGCAGAACCAGGAAAACATTATACAGAGACCGATACACTGTGGTACAATCGATGGTAATAGACTTCTCCATTAGTGTCAATGCAATGTCCCTGAACAATCTGCAGGGATCTAAAAAACACTATCCATAAGCAGAGGATAAACTGTGAGAGTAAAAACATCGAGGAAAAGCAACTGCTTGACTACAGGGGTTGAGGGGATATGACTGAGGAGAGATTCTAAATGAACACCCTAATGCAAATACCAACAACACGGAAATGGGTTTGAATCAAGGACACATGTGATATCCAGTGGAATCATGCGTCGGGCGGAGGAAAAGAAAATGATTTTTGCTTCCAATGAATAATGTTTGGAAATGACCAAATAAAATGTTTATTAAAAAAAAAAAGAATGCTATCCAATGGTCTCTTCCTATTAAGTTCTTTCCAAGGCTGTAGAGCAGAACAGTCATCCATATGAACACTTTAGTTCTGATTGGTGTATAAGACATTCAACATCCAATTAATTAATCAGAATTGGGCATACAACTTAAAAACTAGAAAAATATCAAATTAAAAAACCCCAGATAAAAACTAAGTGGGAAATCATAAAAATTAAAGGAGAAATTAATAAAATTGAAAGTAAAAGGACTATTGAACTAATAAATAAGACTAGGAGTTGGTTTTTTTGGAAAAACAAATAAAGCATTGGTTAATCTAATTAAAAAAAGAAAAAAGAGAATCAAATTAAAGTATCAAAAATGAAAAGGGCAATATCACCTCCAATGAAGAGGAAATTAGGGCAATTATTAAGAGCTATTTTGCCCAATTATATGACAAGAAATATGACAATCCAGGTGAAATGGATGAATATTTACCAAAATATAAATTGCCAATTAATCAGTCAGAGAGTTTTCATTGTTTCTGAGGACTAGGCTTTGGGGATTCAACTACAAAAATTAATATCTATTTGTAATGAACTTCTAATCAGATAACAGAAATAACAAGTATATAAAAACATACAACATAAAGTGAATGTAAATCTGTTCAAAGACACCAAATGGAAGGTAGTTTAGGAGGGAGAATACTAGTTATTGGAGAAATAAGGAAAGGCTAAATGCAGGAGATGGAGCTTGAGCCTAACAGGTTGAGAAGGAATCTAGGAGACAGATTAGGAGGGAATGCCTCCCAGGCATTGTAGGTGATCAAGCTTTGAGAATAACTATTTAATCCTATCTAGTTCAGAATTTACAGGCTTCTGTTACATATGAGATTAATATCTAATTTGAAAACATTCAATAGTTCTAGAAATGAGCCAAGCTTAATTGACTAGTTCAACAAAAATTCTATCATCTAAAGGGTCTTCAGTCCCCCACCATAAGAAGCAGATAAACTCATATCCATATGTGGCAGGCATAAAGAATCAATGGAATGTTAATGTTAAAAGGGACCATGGAAGTTCCTTTGGTGCCCTGATCATGCTTCTAGCTCGGCCCTTGCAGCCATTGACCACAGAAGAAAGTTTTGTGGACCCCTTCACCCCCACCAAATGCCACCATGGTCACTCATGGGGCAGCTAGCCACACTGAGGCCCAACCAGGCCCCCTGAGGCGCCATTGGACAGATGGTTTAAACTACCACCATCTCCCCAAGGACCCGGGATCCTCAGCCAAGCTGCAGGTTCTGTCCAATAGTTCTAAGTCAGAAATGAGTCTGGCTTTCCTGGTGGAGCAGACATCTGAACCTTCCCTAGACAAGTGTCTCTCTCCACTAGAACAGGAGCTCCTGGGGAACAAGCCAGGCTTCCTTTTCTCTTTGGATCTCCCACTAAGGCCTTGCACATAGTAAGCACAAAACAAAAGTTAGTTCATTCATGAACTCATTCATTCATTTCTGCCCAAAGGAATACTGTCCTGGCATCCCTGGCAGATCACCTTCTTGGCTTGAATTCCTCCAGCGACAGGGAGCTCACTGCTTTAAGAGAAGCACTGCTCATGGCTGGAGAGTTCTAATGTAACTATTAGAAAAGTATTTCTTGTGTTCAGTGGAAATATATCAACTGGCTCTGGTTTGGCCCTTTGGGACAACATGGAGCCAATCTATTTCTCCTTCTGTATGGAAGTCATTAAGATGCTGGAAAATGGCCATCATGTCTATGAACCATTCATCTCCTTCCTTCTCCAAAGAGCTGCCATCTCTTCTGACACAGCACAAACTCTTCTCTAAAGGCCCCAGTTAATAACTATGTTTGTGGGAAATGGGAGAAACAGAGGATAAATGTGACATCTCATCCAACCCTGCTTGCTGGTGACTGATGGGGGGTGGGGGGAGGGATAGAGGGATCTACCACATCTGCTTGTGTGTGCTGCCTCCTCCAACAGGATCTAGGCACTAGGAGGGAAGTGATTTTCCCATTCACTCTCTCTGTCACTGGGCCTAGCACTGTGCCTGTTGAAGAAAGGGCAATTGAAAAATGCTTGTCCACGGACGCTGGGAGATGCCCTTCCTGGCACTAGGGGGGAAATTCTTCAGACACCATGACCTGGATCCAGCTCAACAATCTCCCTGCTCAGGAGGGGAGGCATGTGTGTGGGCAGGGGGTGCTTCGGCTCTCCAGTGCCTTTGAGGGGCGTGTGGGGAGCTCATCTGTCTCAGAACTGACATAGAGAGGCTGCAGGCTTTGCATCAGGGTTGCTGATTCTCCCCTCTTCTTTACCAAGGTGGCTTCAAAGTATTGCCAATAGGCCATACTTTAAAAAGGCACGATGGGATAATAAAAGCCCCCAAGTCCCATTTGGCCACCCTCTGTGGCAGGAGAGGGTAAGTCAGTCTGCTTCCAGCAGATGTAGCGCAGCCCTCCTCCAAGAGCCTTGAAAACAGAGTATGTCATCTTTCTTCTTTGTTGTGTGTGTGTGCGCGTGTCTATGTGTACCTGCACATGTATATTCAAAGCCAGCTTATTATAATAATACCAGAATTACATCTTCTCTCCATGCTTCCAGGTCTGGTTCAAGGTCTGTTTTCTGTGTTGATTAAGCATTCATTAAGCTCCCATTATTGCTAGCTTTTGGAAATAAACCCAAAAGAAACTGTCCTGAGTCAAGGGAGCTTTTGTTCCTTTTTTTCAATGTTACTTTCTCCAAGAGGACTTTTAGGTCCACTCTAGGGATCAAGTATCTGTCTAAATGGATCATAGACCCATTTGATCATGGGTCCAACATGCCATTCTGAAAGACATGTACAACATTCAATATTAGAATTGATGCATTAGCCTTAAAGTGCCAGACAACTGTCCCTTTTTCTACTTAGAAAAGAAAGACTTTTAGGCAATTGTTACTACTTGCCACTTTAGCTTTGGTTTTGAAATGGAAGGAAAAATTCTAGGTCCTATTGAAACTTAAGACTAGCTAAAAAAATGCAGTAAAATGCTAAACTTCCCTTTTTATTTTACCTGTCACCAAAGGACAATTAAGAGGCCAAAAAGGATAGTGAATTTCACATTTTTCTTGGAATTTGTGAAAAATTTCAAGAACGAGAAATTAAGCTGTTATCAAACTGTCTACAAGATGACACAGAAGCCCCCTGAACAATCCCTTCATTTATCTCTATTTATATCTAGAGATAATAAGGAAAAAGACTTGTACAAGAATATTCATAGCTGGGCTCTTTGTGGTGGCCAAAAATTGGAAAATGAGGGGATGTCCCTCAATTGGGGAATGGCTGAACAAATTGTGGTATCTGTTGGAGATGGAATACTATTGTTCTCAAAGGAATAATAAAGTGGAGATAATCACAAAGTCCTGGAGAGGTGGATTTGGGAAGAATAAAGAGATTCTGGAAAGAGGCACTATAAATCTGTGGAGGACTGAGAAAAATACAAATTTTTATCTTGAGATATTGATATTAGGGAATTTTATTTTTTATTAAAAGGAACTTTAATGATGCCTTCTGTCGTCATAGCATTTGCAACAAGGAAGACTCAATAGGGAGTGATATCTGACTCTACATGGGTTCATGGTTAATCACTTGGTATCATGATCAGGATTGGGTCATTCCAACCAGTCTTAATTTTCATCTCTATACTAGTGATTTGGAGCCATTTTTTATATGGCTACTGAGAAGCCAGTTTTCTTTCTTAGAAAGCTGGCTGTATATAACCTTTGCTCATTTATCAATTGGGAAATGCCTTCTCTTCATATTAAATGTATTCAAATCCTCATGTACTTGGAAATCATACATTTAGTAAAGAAACTTGCCACTAAGCCCCCACCTATTTTCTTCTAATTTGGGGTGATTTTTAAAAAATGAAAACATTTTTAAATTTGCTGCAGCTGAAATTATTCATTTTATCTTCTTTGATTTTCTGTATTCTTGTGTATTAGGTAGGAGTGAGTCTGATACAAGCTCTCTGTTAATTCAGGTTCAATTTTGAGATAAGACACTTGTAAATCACAGAGCAGTTAATAAAAGATTTACTTTGCTCTAACATAGCAAAGATATGCAACAAGGATGCCAGTATTTTTGTCTTCTAGAGATCTTGACCTGTTTCCATGTGTAAACATCTGGTAAGCAGAGAAGAGTATGATAATTCAGATAATCTTTGGAGTTAGAAGGACTCTGATTCCACATGAGACCTAGGAAGGACCTAAGCTGACCAGGCAGATGTATCAAAAGAGGCAAGGGCCAATTAGGTTCCAGGGAAAAGCTTTGTTACCTTTGAGGGAAAAATAAATTATCCCTTTTCAGGGGAGAGGATTCAGGAAGGGTATTGGTTGAAAATATTTGTCCTATTACACCTTGATTGTTAATTATTCTATTATCTATAGTTCTAAAAGGTAACTAATTCCTTAGTCCTTTAATTTGTTTATGTGACTTTTTAGACCTAAATCACATATCTGCTTATGTGCTTAATTTACCAACAAAAAGGGGAAGAAGATAGCTCCTTCACACTCTAGAATGGAGATTTTAATATCATTACTATCAGAATTCTGGAATGGATTAGCAAAGGACAGTCTGTGAATACTTGGAAAGGGAAGCCTTGAATACTATGAGCCTGTATGGCTTCCGTGAGAACACATAATGCCAGACTAACCTCATTTCTTTTACTGACAAAGTTCTTGGAATGGCAGATGGATCTGCCACTGACTTTTTTTTTTTACCTAGATTTCACCAAATATCTGACATGTGTTTTTGTTTTTTCCCTTCCTGGTGTCACCCCCCTCTTTCCCTCCTCCAACCACCCGAATCCTCTTAGTATTGCCACCAGATTCAAACCTAGAGAGAGAACAAAGATGCGGAAAAAAAAATCAAGACCACCCAGACCTCTTCCCCAGTGAATTCTCTCGTCAGCCTCTGTATATCTTGATCTTGGGTCTATGAGGGAAATTTTCAACTATCACTTCAGAAATCAGCTCTGATAATTAACTGACTAAGTAGAAAGAAAATAAACCTGGGAAACATTCTTTTTTAAGAGTCAGCCAATATGTGGCCTGTATAATATTGCAGTTAGTTGGATGCAGAATGATTGAATTCTCAGAAACAGACTACGTACACAGGATCTATGATCACTTGAAGGGAGGCCACTAGTTGGGGGAGCAGGCAATCTGTGGTCAGCCATGTTCTATTCAACAGCTAAATCAATGACAAAAAAATAAAGCTAGCAATGGAACACATCAAATTGGCTAACACAAACCTGGAAGAGATCAGAGATTTTAGTGGGTAATAGAAGGAGGGTCCAAAAAGACCTCAAGGTCTCTAATAATCATACAAGGAACTAAATGGGACACATTTTGAACTAATTTGTGTTCAAAGGCAAGTATAGGATAGGGGAGACATATCTAAACACCATTTTAAGTGCCAGCCCATGCTTCATTCCCTTCTGCCAGATTGCAATGCTCTTTTAACTGGTCTCTTTACCACAAGTCTCTCTTTACTCCATCAATTACACAGTTATCAAAATGATCTTCCTAAAAATTTTTTTTCTTCTACCCCAGGCAAGTCACAACCTCTCAGGGCCCCTTCTTGGACATAGAAGACCTGAGAAGCAATGTGGTCTCTCTTCAAATATCTGAAGGGCTCCTATGTACCACAGATATTTGACTTCTCAGTCACTTAGATTCATAACCCAAGTGCCATCTTTGCTTCCTCACTCTCTCATTTCTCCTCCTTCCCCCATATATCCAAACAGTTGCCAAGGTCTGTCGATTCTGCCTATATGACACTTCTCTCATATTCTTTTTCTCTGACACTGCCACCACCCTGGGACACCTGCCTGGATTATTACGATAGCCTGCTGGTTGGTCTCCTCATACAAATCCCCTTCCTCTTCCAACCCATTCTCCATTCAACTGTCAAATTTATCTGCTGAAAGCACTTCTGCTTATGTCACTACTCTACCCAATAAACTGCAGGGGTTCCCTAGCACCTCCAGGAACAAATATAAACTCATCTATTTTGCTTTCAAAGCTCTAACTCCCATCTTTCCAGTTTTCTTATACCTTAAACCCCTTATAAACACTAATAATTAATACTTGGTGTGATACTGGTCTCCCTGTTCCAAAACATTCATCTCTTTACTCTGAGCATTTATTAGTTGTCTCCCATGCCTGTATCTCCCTCCTTCCTCATTTCTACCTCCTGGCTTCCATGCATTCATTCAAGTCACAGCTAATGTCTTGTCTTCTGTTAGAAACTTTCCCCAACACTCTTTTGTTTGTAGTGCTTTCCCTCTGTAGATTACTTCCAATTTATCCAGCCTGTAGCTTGTTTGGTCCCAGTTGTTTACATGTCTCTCCCTCTATACTGTCAGATCCTTGAAAACAGGGCCTGTGTTTTGCCTCTTTGCATCCTCAATGGTTATCACAGTGCTGGGTACACAGTGGGTGCTAATAAATGTTTATTAATTAACTGCTTTGGTTTTCAATGAATTTTCCCAACAATCTATCAAAAGGTCTTAGATGAATGGTTAAATGAAGATTATCTCAAAAAGGCTGTCTACCAGATGCACATAAGACTTTCAGAAACAATCTGAATAGAGGGTACTCTTCCATTACTGAAATTCTATGCAGACAAGTCCACAGAAACAACCTGAAAAGGTGGTTTCCACTATTATTAGTAGGTGAAAATATTATTAGTATAGTGAAAAACAGGCTCCGGAGCCAGAGATCTTCAAATCTCACTTCTGATAATACTGCCCATGTGCCCAAGGGCACATCCTGTCTCCAGAAGTCTGGGTTTCTTTATCTGTAAAATGAAAGGGTTGGACTAGACAGCCTCCAAAATCCTTTCCAGATCTACAAGAATGATCCTATGATAATATACTACCATTTTAGAATGAAATTTTAGTCTGTGACCCAGATTTCTGCAGCTGTCAACAGAAACTTAATCCATGACTTAAAAACGGCAAAACTTATTTATTGATAGCAAACTTTTTCTAAGTCATCTAGATTTTTCGAAATAGAACATATACATGTCACACTCCACTTGAAAATTGATTTTTAAAAGCCTAATGCAAAATTTTAAGAAAAAAAGAACAAATTAAATCCAATCTAAGATATCTCCCCCCCCCCCCCAATATCTGGGTCAAGTGCCAACAGTGTGATTAAAAAAGTCACCTCATTATAGTCGATTTTTGCAGCCTCGCTGGATACATTACTCCCTTTTCTGCCTCACAGATGGTACTTCCCACCTTTGGTCCTCTGCACTAGGTGCCTCCCCCATGCCCTCCTTCCTGACTCTTCTAATGGCATCCAGATGAAGTTCGATGGGAGCTGGGATTATTCCGCTTTTTTGTGCTTGGATCTCCCACGCTTGGCCTAGTGCCTGGCACACAGAACTCACTCATTAACTGCTTTTGGCCAGACTTATTGGGAATAGGGAGTTCTGGGTCCAAGCCCTGTTTGACTTTGCCGGTCCTGCACAGCCAGACTGCTTCCCACCATTTTTCTGCCTCCTCCCTACCCTCCAAGAAAGTGTGACACGCCGACAGTGGGTGTTCCTCCACCAGGACCCTCCAGGACAGGATGCTTTCTGAGCTTTCTCCAGGTGTCACTAAAAGCTCAGCAGGAAGCCTCCCCACCCCCCCCAGCTCAGTGGGAGTGGAGCGTAGGAGGAAAGAGGGAAGGGGCGGGGAAGAGCCGTCTTTCTCAGTGCAGGAGGGGGGGTCTAACAAAGGGGCGCTGCCTCTCCAGACACTGGCACACAATGGGGCAAGCCTGCTGAGCACTCCCGTAGGGGGGTAGGGGCGCTGAGCACGCACTCTGAGGTGACTGACAGACGGATTAATTCCTGCCCATAATGGTCACGGACAGCACCAGCAGGCTTAGCTCCAATCTGCTTGGCCCCGCCCCGTCGTCCACGTGAGCCGCCCCGCCCCGCCCCTCACGCAAGGCCGCGGCGCTCGCTCCCGCTCCCCCCCGCCGCCGACTCCCCCTCCCCCCGCACGCCCCCTCGCTGCTCCTGCCGCGTTTGCGCAGGTTGTGGTCGGAGCCGCGCGGCCGCCACAGCCGCTGCCTCAGCTCCTGCTCCTCCTCCTCCGGCGCCGCCGCCGCCACTACTGTCCCGGCCCTGCAGGGCGGTGCCCGGCTGCCCCAAGGACCGCGCGCCTGGCCCCGCCGCCCACGGGACGCGCCACGCAGCGCCAGGGCTCGACAGGACACGACGGGCCGACCCACGGCCGGCCGCCCGGAGGGAGGCACGGCCGGCGCGAGGCCGCAGGTGAGCCCCGACCCCCGCCCCGGCCCCGCACTCACACTACGGCTCGGGAGATCATCCAGGACACCATCTTGGCCCCGGCGCGAGCGGGCGGGCGGAGGCCTGCTCGGCTCGCCTCGGCCCCGCTGCTCTCGTCCGCTCGGCCGCCCCGAGCTGCTTTCTCCGCGAGCCCGAGGAGGAGGAGGCGCCCCCTCCCTCCCTTTTTTCCTCCTCCTCCTCCTCCCCCTCCCAGCCGCTGCTCCGGCCCCCCGCCCTCTCGCCCGGCGAGCCCCGCCCCCGCGGGCCGCTGATTGGTCGCTGCCGTCTCCGGGCCGTTGGCGGCGGGCCCACGCGCGCGGGCACGTGCATCGCGCGGCCGGTACCGCCTGGGGAGCGGCGGGCTTGGGTTCGCGCTCCCGGCCTCCCTTCCCCCACCCTGGACCCACGCCGACCGTTAGGTTCCCCCCCCCCCCCCCCGCTTCCTACCCAGTAGGAGCCTCCGCCTGCGGGTTCTGGCGCGCACGCGCTAGCGTAGTTGGAGCCCCAGCGCGCGGGTTGGGGGGGCGAGGAGGAGGGGCTGCCGGGGCTGCCCCGGTTGCTAGGCGATGTCTGGTGGCTCGGGGGTTGACAGCTGTTGGGGCTGGGGACGGACTCTGTGCTGGCCTCACCGGCCGCCGTCTTCTGAAGGACCAGTGGGGTCCAGCCGAGCCCCCTACCAAGTCCTCTTCCCGTGGGGATGCCTGTAATAAAGGCGGGTGGGGCTGAGGTCTATGGAGAAACTTCTTGGTGACGGCGCTGGTGCCACTCGTCTTAGGCTCCTACCACCCCGCTGGGGAGCATAAAGTGACCCCTGCCCGAGTACGCAGAAGTCTGGGACACGCTTCCATTCCCATCTCTGAGAAGCTGACCCCTGAGGCCCTGAGACTCCTAGCCCCGGAGCTGGGGGCAGCCTGGGCATCGCCCGGACCTTCCAACACGCCTTTGCAGGATTCCTTCCCGCATTCTCCGGGCCCTTTTCCCTGGTCCTCCTCCCCCGGTAGGCTCTGGCTCTGTTCCTGGGAGGACAGGGGAAGCCACGATGGCAACAAAGCTCTCCAATCCACGGGCAAACACCCTCACCTCCTCTGCATTCCCCCCCCCCCCCCAGGTGCTCGGTCCAACTCAGAGTAGTCAGAAGAGAGGGGACTTCTAGGGTCCCCCAGGGCCTCTGACTCGGGAGGAGCTCCTTTGGCCCCAAGGACCCTGTCCTGGGAAGCCTGACTAATTTGACTGCCTTTCTGAGACTGTCTAGACCATGGAGGGCTGCGGGGGAGGCCCAAAGAGGAAGTTTGTGTGGAATCTTAGAGGCAGTTCTGAGCTCCCTGGCACCCACCGTGCTGAGAGCTGGACTACAAAGGCGGAGAGACCCAAGAGTCCTAGAGGTGGGCTGCTGCAGCTTTCTGTTAAGAACAACTTAAATTTCTGGAGTGCTCGAAGGCTTGACAAGCCCTCCCCCTTGTAAAAGCTAGGCAGTGGTGGAGTGCTTTGTTCATAGCTGGGAGGCGGAAAAGTCAAGGAAGCACCGAGTTGGGCGGTCACTTAGTCCAACTCTGCTGACCTGAGAAGCCCTTCCAGGCTACCAGCCTGTTAAATTTCCCCACATTTCTAGTCCCTAGGAAGTTGTTTCCTTGCCTGGAACTTAAATCTGCCATTGCTTTTAGCCCTGCTCCTTGGGACCAAGTGAAATAGCCCTTAACCCTCTTATCATACAAGACATTCAAAATCTTTAAGGTATTAATTGCCCTTTAAATCTCCAGATTAAAGGTAGTAGCTGTTCAGGGGAGCTCACAGGTGATGATTTTGAGGCTTTTCCTCATCCTGTCTGCTTTTTTGGGATACTATCCAGGGTAGCAGTGTCCTTCCTTAAAGCTGGGCCCAGAGAATGGGCTTCTCTAGCCTGGCCATGTTCTGTCTAAGGCACCTGGAATGCCCTCCATGGGACAGATACTCAGCTTGAGATGACATTCCCTGTTTTCACTGCTACTTCCCTTCTTCAGAGTGACTTGCAAGTCTACTTTTTAAAACCCAATGAAAATGTTGAACTGCTGAGCTCAAAATTCCAGCCTCTTTTAAGATCTGACCCAGGCTGCTTTTTGGGGTGGGATTACATAGTCTGTTTTTAGCTGAAAATTGACCCTTCTGGCCATAAGAACTTAATTCCTTGTCTTCACCTAACTCCTGATCAATAAAGTTCTGAAGATGGAAGGAAGAGGACAGGGAAGAATTGAGAGGGAAAGACTGATTGCTGGAATAGTGGTTGGTGCTGCCACACAAGAAAAGGGAGGTTGCAAAGTCCAGAACTTTACTTTGTTGTCATCTCTTGACCTAGTATTTGAGACTGTAATTTATGGAGCTTGATGAGGGCTTCATGAATTAGGCATTCCTGTCCCTCCTTCCTGAAAAACAGACCAGCCTCTTTGGACTTTTTTCAATTCCTACAAAAAAAGCACATGATACTTGGTTGATTTTCTTCCTTAATTACATAGATCATTGCCAAAAGACAAGTTTCAGTGGAATAGAATTTTTAAAATCTATAAATAAAAAGGTTTCAGAACATAAGTAAAAGAATGCTGAAGCAGTTTGCAGTTAATTTATGTACTACATATTGGTTTAAGGGCCACATGAGGAACTACCTACTACCAACTTCTGTCCTTGCTTAAACATCTCATAAATACATATTTTTCTTGTATTGAATTTTGTTTTTTAAGGTAAATATTGAGAGGTCATGTGATTTGGCTAGTGGGCTGGCCTTGGAGTGAAGAGACTGATCTGGGCTTTCATTCTGTCTCACATAAACTAGCTTCCTCTTAATACCCAGATACAGAAGAGTTGCTGATTTCTTCCTTTGGAAATGAAATTATAAATCCAGGCTGGGGGGAAAAAATTATAAGTAATCAGATCCAGAAATATTTTGTGGAAATGATTTTTTTAAATAATGTAGATTGGGAAAGGATAAAATAAATAGGAAAAAACATCTTAAAATTTGTGGTATTTACTATAGATTCCTATTTCTCCTTTAGTAAAAAGTTTTAGGAATTGTAGGTAAGGTCTGAACTTCTGGTAAAAGCTCCTATTAGAATTTCAGTAACTTAAGTTAATTTGAATTTAACAATTTCAATAAGCTTTTAAAGTTTCACAACTTAGGTCTGTATCTGAGGAGCAGAATAGCTTTTTGAAATCTTCTGGGGAAGTCAGTACTGACCAGATCAGCCTAGGGCTGTGCCTTAAGGTCCTTATACTTACTGGGGGCCTTGCAAAAAGGGCACTTAGAAGTTTGCTTCATCTAGCCAAATGTCCAGCTATGTGAGCCTGGGCAAGTCACTTAATTCTCCCCCCCCCCCCCCCCCAATCCCATTGCCTAGCCTTTACCTCTTCTGCCTTGGAACCAATACACAGTATTGATTCCAAGATGAAAGGTAAGGGTTAAAAAAAAATGTCCAGGCTCCCAGACCACTAGGAACATTCAGACTTCTAAAAATTTTGTGGCTTGAATTTTTAGTGACATTTTCAGATTTGTTAGTAAAACCTGAGTTCAGATACTGCCTCAGACACTTAAATAGCTGAATGACCTTAATCTCTCTCAATTTCAGCTTTTTTGTATGTAAAATGGGAATAATAAAAGCTGTATCACAAGATCATTGGGAGGGGCAAATGATATTTTAAAAATATAGTGGAGCATTCAAGTGATTCTTAGATTCTCCCTCCCTCATGCTATTTGGCCAGTGTCTGCCTTCTCTTCTGACCTGAGTGTGCTGTGTTTTTTCTGTATCTGGCTCCATTTCTTTCATGCCACATCAATGTTGGTAATTAAATATGGCTTTCTTATATCCGACTTTGTGTCTACGGTTCCTTTTTTGGTTCCTCAGCTGTTAGGGTCTTTAGAGTCTGTTATGCTCCGTGATTGTGGTTAGGCAACATCCACATGTGTCTGGGTTTGCCAAAGAACAATGCACTAGTCAGAAAATTATATAGGACCAGAAAATCAAGTGATATTGCACTTGGGTAAAAGCATGTCACCACTTTTCATGGTCTCAAGCTGTTCTTTAATCCCATCTTTCCCCAGTTTATGTTTGTAGTGACTACTCTAAATGAGAAAGATTGCCATTGAAGGTCTGATTCATTTATAACTGCCAAAGAGTTGTCATTTTTGTCTTCTCATGAATCAACTAACAAACATTTATTAAAAGCCTACTGTATGTTAAGCACTGGCAATACAAAAATATCCGTGAAATAGCCCCTACGGTAGAAAGGTCATCCTGCCATAGAAGGTATTTGCAGCTGGAAGGAGGGAGTGTTTGGTCTGAGCTTTGAAGGAAACCAGGAAGGCAGAAGTTGAGGAGTGCATCCCAGGCATTGGGGATGGCCTGGGCAAAGGAACACAGGAGATGGCAGGTTGGCCATGTGAGCAGTAAACACTGATTGAGGGCCATTCTGTGCCAGGCATTGTGTTGAGCACTAGAGATAGAGGCAAATGACATCAAGCAGAAGCAGCCAGTTTGGCTGGGCCAAAGGGAGAATGTGTAAGACCAGAAAGGTAGGTTCCGATTTTTAAATGAAAGATATTAGGGAGCCATTGGAGTTTCTTGAAGGTTGAAGCAGGAGTGATGACATTTAGAATAATCACTTTGATTGCTGACTATGTGGACATAGTTTACTCAGTTGTGTCTGACTCCCATAACGCAGACACTCTGCTCAAGAGGTTTTCCCTTTAAGACCCCAGCTTGCTTTTCTCCTCCTCTCCTACCCCTTACTAGGATACATCAGATAGTGACCTGGCTTCTGAGCTTAAGGGGGAGGGGGAGGAGGGAGAACCTTGTATTTCCTTATTTAGTTCTTATATTCAGATTCTTTGTGGCAGTGTTAACTTTATCTGCATTGATGCTTCATGTTTCCAGACAGGCAATGAGATCTGTAAAGGTATGAGCAATGTCTTTAGATTCTCTAAAGATCTTAGCACAGCACTTGGCAAATAATAGGAGCCAAATAATATGATCTAAAGCATCACAGAATTTCAGAGTTATATGGGACTTGGCAGCCAATGAATCTAAAATCCCCTCCTGTAACACACCTGGCAAATTCATCCCTGGCTTTTGAAGGCACCCAGAAAAAGGGCTGTTTTACCACCTACTTCCTGAGACAGTCCATTCTGCTTTCCAATATCTCTATTTGTTGGCAAGTAGTGGTGGTGTTATTGCTGTTGTTTCTTCCAAACACTAAGCCTTGATTTGTCTCTCTCCAATTTCCATGCATTGTTCTTGGTTCTGGCCTCCAAGGCCAAGAAGAACAAGTCTAATTCTCTCCTCTACTTTCCTACCCCCATATGGCAGCTCCTTAGAAACTTGAAGACAGCTATCATAGATTCCTCCTCCTCCCCTTTCTAATCTTATCGAGGTTAAATTTCCCTAATTCCTTCAACCAATCCTCATAAATCTTGAAATTGAGGCTCTTTTCCCCTCCTGGCTATCTTCTTCTGGATGTTATCCATCTTATCAGTGTTCTTCCAGGAAATGTGATACCCAGAGGTTGTCTGAGCAAGCAGAGTGTAGCAGACCTCCCTAGTCCTGGACACTGTTTTTCAGTGCAGCCCAAGATCACTTTAACATTCTTCCCTGCTATATCCCAGTGCTGAATCATGTCTGTTTACTGAAATTCCCAGATCTTTCCCACATGAACTTTCCAAAGCTGTCCCTGCCCTGATTCCCAGCTTGCACTTGTGTTCCCTCTTAAATTAGATTTTTATCAGATTCAGTCAAATGTTCTAGCCTAGGGTTCTTAACTTGTGGTCCATGAATTTTTTTTTAAAGTATGTGTGGGTCACATCCATACACACACATACATATTTGATAACTATTTCAATGTACTGTAATTGCTTTCCTTTGTAGTACTATATATATATATATATATTTTTTTTTTAAGTAGACATTTAAGAACATGATTCTGAGGAGTCTAGAGGTATCTCCAGGCTAACTGCCCAAGATTCCTCTGACCCAGAAGGCAAAGAACTCCTGCTGCAGTATGTCACAAGCTTTTTTTGAACACTGACTTTGTCATCCATATAGTACCTTTCCTCTCAGTTCTGTGCCACTTGAAAATTGGGTAAGCATACCATCCATCTGTGTTTCTGACAAACTGTTGATTGTTGTTGAGTTATTTGGTCCTTTATGACTCTTCATGACCCCATAGACCAGCATTGGCAAAGACATGGTACTGGGGGAACTGCTTCATTCCCTCCTTCCCAGCTGTCCCTTTCTTTCCAGTGCCAGATGACATTTTTTTTCTTTTTGCATGCCCTGCCCCTCTGTCCAACTGCCCCAAGCAAGCACTTCCTTCTTGAGCTCTCTTCAGTAATGTGGGGGCTCACAGTTTGAATTTGCCCTCTGAGCACTCAACAGTGCTGCTCTAGACCATATCACAGTTAATACTGTTCATGGGATTTTCTAGGCAAAGACACTGGAGTGACTTGCCATTTTTACTTCCGGTAGATTATGACAAACAGGCTAAGTGACTTGCCCAGTGTGGTCTGATGCCTAGTATCTGAGGTCATATTCAAACTGAATTGCTGACTCTAGGACCAGCACTCCATCCACCAAGTCACCTAGGTGCCTCAGAAAAACTTTAAAAGGTCTTAAATAGCCCAGTTGCTGAGTACAAATCCCAGTGGCACTTCAATGGCAAGTCATTCAGTCTACAAGCATTTGTTAACACTTTAATAGGTTCCAGATACTGTTTAAAATGCTAGAGATACAAAGAGAAGCAAATGTGCTGTCCCAGCTCCTAAAGAGCTCACCTTCAAGTGGGAGAGACAAATGCAAGCAACCGTGTCCCTTGTACAAGAAGTAGAGTAGACAGGATGGAATCCTTTCTAGTTGAATGTTTTCACAGATCCTACTCAATCTGCTTCATTCCACTATCATTGAAGCTACATCTCTCCTTTTCCACATGACCAGTATGAAAGACTCAGCCAGATGTTACTGAAAGTCTGGGGAAAGTATACATGGAACAGTGCCTAATAACCCTGTTCAACAAGAGGGAATGAGCTTATGTGTGGGTGGTGTGTTCCTGAGGGAGCTGCCTGCCAGCTCTTTAGATGCCTTTCTTCTACTGTCCTTCTCCCAGGACTAGAGCATCTCTAGGATTCATGGAGATGCCCCCCAGGCTCTAGCAGCTGCCTCTTTTTCCTTTACCAACCCCCAAGGGCAGATTGGTGATTGTTGTGGCAATTCTCTCATTCTCTTTCTTCAGTCTTTCTTAGCAGTAATAAGTATGCTATATTAATATTAATCATTTAATAGGAGAGTTGCAAGAGAAAATCCTCAGTTTCCAGGAGGAAATTACCAAACTATAATAAAATCAATGAAGACTTTATTGGCAATAGGCATATGATAATCTAAGGTTATAAATAGTTAATGTTTTTGTTGTTCCTTACTCAGAAATCTTCATTTCCTCCTTATTGTTTCCTCAGTAAAATTTAAATTCTTTGCCATCTAGTTCCAGCTGTAGCTCCTGCATCATAACTTAATAAATATAAGGGACCTCAAATTAGTTTCTTCTAATCCTTTTATTTTACAGATGAGGAAACTGAGGCCTAATCTGATCAGACAACTTGGCTAAGGCAAGATAAGTGGAAGATGCTGAATCTGAAACTGATGCCTTTATATCTAGAACTCTTTATATGGTACTATATTAGTTTCTTCTCACCAAACTGGGCCACTCTTTGCATCCAGAATATATGCTGAGGTTTTTATAGTCTATATTGGTCTTTTCATATTCTTTATGCCCAGGTTATTCTTTTTCCTCTTTAATTCTTATCTGTCCTTTAAAGCCCATGTCAGATGCCACCTCCTTTGTAAGGCCTTTGTTGGTCTTCTCTAGTTGTTAATGTTTCCCCTCTCCTCACACAATTGGATTCAATTTTGCTTTTAGTTTTGTAATTCTGTGATCTGGCCAGAGCATGCATGGCTCAGACTGCCCCTGAAGGCAGGCCACAGCTTGGTTAAACATAGGAGATGGTTGGGTATTCTCACTTGCCTCAGGCCATCTTGTTAATGCTGGATCCTGGAGAGCCTGTGTGGCTACTAGTCCTGTGACAGTTTCCCAGCCAGAGAAACGGAATGGTGGATGCCAGAGACTGCAGTGTTGAGGACTCCCTTTGGGTTCAGGTCCCATGTAACAAAGTGAAGTGGGGCACAAAAAGTTCTGTTTTGTTTGGACCAATGTGAAGGTGGACTGTCCAGTTCCAGGAATAAGACTGCCAGAGGACTAAGCTCCCTTCCCATTAGGAAGACGATCACAAAGACAGGTAGAGTTCTGGGTGCCAAGCAGCTGAGGAAGTAGCCCCATGTCAAACCAGAGCTAATGGCCATTGAGTTCTCCCCCATTTTACAGCTCAAGCCTTCAGGATTGAGATTCATTCCAAGGCCAGCACACCCATTTCTCCTTTCCTTTCTGTATTTCTACCTAGAAGAGCCCTGTTGTCTTCACTTTGATCTCACAGGTGAATTTTGTCAAGTCATTGTCAATATCTTCACTGACAGTCTGAACTACAAGATTATTGGTTAGAGACATCTCCTAGGACTAGGAATCAGTGACAGCTTGAGTATTTGTACACCCATTATTGACTAAAGGCATAAACTGCATTCAGAAGAGCCAAGACTCCCTAGTAGCCACCTGCAGGTCCTTCTCCCTTCTTGGATTGGAAGTCACAGAACCAATTGACCAATAAACATTGATCAGGCGCCTTTTGTGTGCCAGTCAAGGGAGAAATAGGGACAAAGGGGAAACAGTCTCTGTTTTCAAGGAACTGACATTGTAGGGGAGAGACAATAAGACACAGAAAAACGTTTACAAGCTAGACATAAAAGAAATAATATGGTCATTATTTTGGAGAAAGGCCTTCAAAGGAGGAGCCGATGGGGAGGGGGAGCTGAAGGGAATCAGGGAAGGCTTTAATTTTTTTAGTTGCACGTTGATACTATTTTCAAAGAATTTTTTCTGATATTTTGCAATCCATGTTCTCCCCTTCCTACCCTTGGACACCCTCCCCAAGAAGACACATAATATAGAATATAGATTCATGGAGGAAATAAAGTGAAGAATGACATGTTTCAGTTAGTCTTCAGATATCAGTTTTTTCTGTAGCAGTGGATAGCCTTTTCTGTCATGAGTTCCTTGGAGTTGTCTTGGCTTCTTGCATGACTAAAGTCATTCTCAGTTGATCATCATATGTTATTGCTGTTATTGTGTACAAAATTCTCCTGGTTTTGCTTATTTTATTTTGCATCAGTTCATACAAGTCTTTCTAGGTTGTTTTTGTGATCATCATTTCTTATGGCATGAAAGTACTTCATTACACTCATATACTACAGCTTGTTCAACAGTTTGCAGTTCTTTGTCACTACAAAAAGAGCTGCAATAAATACTTTTTTTTTTGAGTTGGTCTTTCCCCCCTATCTTTGGTCTCCTTGGAGTACAGACCCAGTAGTGGTATTGTTGGGTCAAAGGGTATGCACAGTTTTAAACATTTTGGATGTGGTTCCAAATTGCTTTCCAGAATTTTTATATCAGTTCATAGCTTCACCAGCAGTGTGTTGGTGTCCCATTTTTCCCACTTCCTCTCCAACAAGTTATCATTTTCCTTTTTTGTCATATTAGCCAAAGATGACGTGGTACCCCGGAGTTTAAAAAATTTGCTGTTTAAAAATATGGGTTATTGATTATTTTTATTTATAGAATAATATTGTTTATTCATATAATGTTATTTATTAAACTCTTAGCTTGGAGGTTAAGTCAGGATTCCAGTGAGGCAGAGATGAGGAGAGAGTACTAGGTACCAGGGACAGCCATGCAAAGACCCAGAGGTGGGAGAAAAAAGAAACATGACTTTTTATTGTTGCTAAATACCCTTAATTAGAAATGTAGAAATGATTGTTCAGGAGTTTAGAGAATTTTATTAATTACATAATATATCAACTAAGCTAGTATGCCCCCAGTGCAGAAGTGATCCACAAAAGGATAGTTTTTTAAAATGATGATGAGATGGCTCCCAATTTTTTACATAGTGGGATCCAACTTGTTTTAAAGTTGAGATAATCATCAATCTAGAAGAATCAATTTAAAAATATTTTTTGAAAAGTTATCTGTTTAAAAATCCTACAAAAGGCTAAAACATGCCTATAGCCTCATAAATAAAGACTCTTAAAAGATAGTCTAGTGTTGTTTCTCTATTAAAAATTGCAATGGGAAGTATTTCATGCACTAATAAGAACCACCTTCTTCTCCAACAATGATTTGACACTGGGGGGAGGGGGCTAAATATTCAAGCACTAGAATTATGTTTTTTGTAGAAAATGTAAATTTAGAGGCTGGAATTACAGGAAAAATGTAGGTTCAAGTTCTGTCCTCCTAGCCTTGGGAGCCTGGATATTCCTTGTGTCCCTGACATATCTCTGAGGTAGAAGGTACTATCAATCCATCAGTTGATCAGTCTGAACTTGAAAGAAATTTCTACTTTGGAAGCCCAGATCCTCAAATAGATCAATTTGAAGCTGTTTTACAGTCTGTTGATAAACATTTAGATGCAATTCTTCCCAGAGAACTTTCTGTGTGTTTAAAATAGAGGTTTATAAATTAAAATGTGCTGAAAATGGAAAGATCAGGATTTTTCTCTCATTTAATATCCAACTTTTTTTTTCTCTTTCAAGAAGCAAGATATGTGGCCTATCCTTTGTAGATTGTATATATGCATACATTCCTTTTCCAGAACAAAATAGTTGGGATTTGAATTCAGTGAATGAAATGCTTTGATGAGAACACATTCAGTACTTTTATAGATTGGGTATTATACCTTGCTTTATACAATCAATGTGTTTTAAAAGACAGAACTATTATTTATACAAAAGGTTATCCTTTATGGAGAAATTGATTTACTTTTTTGCCTCTGTTACTATGGATACACTATTAGCCTGTCCCTAGTGGAAACCTAAATTTACATTTAAATAGAGACATTTTTAAAAGTAAAGAGAGTAGGAAAATGTAATTTTTCCTAGAAAAATCTTAGGCTATTTTATAGACTGTTTTTAATACTTAGTATGGGCCTAGGAGACAATAGAATGCTTAATAATAAGTGACCTCTTATTTTACTCAATAACAGGAGTGTGTGAAGGTTATAAAAATTCCCTGTTCGGTTAATTATAAAGGAAAAACTAATCTCAGACTTCCTGTGCTGTACTGGTAATAATCAGAGTCCCATTAACTTTAATGAAGTTTTCCTATGCCTTTGTATTGTACAGGAGAGATGCATTAGAAATTTTAAAACTATCCTGCTCAGAGTACCTTTTATTGGAGTTTATGGGATTTGTAGGGAGCTTATTTTATGTAAGGAATCATCAGTGATGTGTTTCCATGACTATATTCCAGTTATTTTTCCTCTTGTGTGCCAAATGAGAATGTGCTGGGGGGGTGGGGGGTGGTGAGAATAGTGAGACTCTGAAGACCTGAGCACCTGTAGCCGCCTCCCTGTGGACCATGGTGAGGCATGGGGGTGGGGAGAGGGAGGAGGAAGCTGAGAGATGAGTGCGTTTTGGGGGTGGGGAATTGAAAGGAACACAGCTATTTTCAAATGAAGAGCCCTTAAGGATTGACAGAGAAACTATCGATATTCATATCTCCACATCCAATTAAACACTGTACTGTCAGTCAAAAGCCTCATGTCAGACTGTCCTGAAGGACCTTGATTGAAGGAATGAGTAAATGAAGGAATGAATCATTTATTAAGCTTGTGCCAGACACTGAAATAGTAAATACAAAGAGAAAAAGAAGATGGTGTCTGCTTTTCCATTTTAATGGAGGAGACAGCACCTAGGGAAGTTTCAACTACAAGTCCGATGGAAAGGTCCCAGGCGGTAGAGCAGATGGAGATGTCACTAATGTCTGTTCCACCAATGAAATCAGACCCATTTCTGACATTGAGCCATTGGATAGGACCGGCACCTTGGACGAGGGCCCTGGCCTGCCAGCTCTCAGGCTCAGGGTCTGTGGAGAGATGGTGTTCCAGGCAGAGGCAATGGTGTCTCCTGTCTGTCCTTCAGGGGCCTGGTTGGGCTTTGGCGTGGCCAGTGCCCTATGAGAGGCATTTAATGGGGTGGATGGCTGAGGGTTAGCCTGGCCTGGAGGCTGGATCAGTGTTTTCTAAGGTGATGAGGAAGGCAAGCCCCTTACACCACATCCCCTTGATGATGGCTACAGATTCAGGGCTGATTATTGTGGGGACCATTGAGTGGGTTTGCCTCAGCTGACACATGCTGTTTCCCCTTCAGGGGACTCTGCTGCCTTATCTCTGTTGCCTTGCTTGCTTGCCTGACTTTTGAGAGGCCTGGAGCTTCTATCTTTGTTGGAAGACACCAGTACTTATGCAAGACTTCAATTTGGGGAGCCAGGAATGGATCAGGAAAGGCTTTGAGTTGAAGGGAATGCTTGGGCCAAATCTTGTAGGAGGAAGTAAGGAGATTTTTCAGCTAGAGGTGAGGAGAGAATAATACACTCTGCACAGAGGACAGCAGGTACTAGGATGGTGGAGGTAAATGGAGTTTGTGTGAAGAACATTAAAAAGGCAAGTTTAGTTTGGACTTTGGACTGTAGGAAGGGGCTCAGATGTACTGAAACTGGAATGGAAGGGTCGAGCCAGCTTGCGAAGGGCTTTAAAAGCGTAAATATAATCTAAAAGCTAAATATTTGCATGAATTCTTAGCATTTAAATAATTTAGTTATGTCCTGTTAATGATGCATGAGATGTTACTTAAGAGATCTCATGAAGGATAAATTTTGAACCTATTATTAGAAAATGGGAAATTACATAAAGATTATATGGGTTACTTTTTGAAATTGGGAGTGTTTAAGTACCTTGGTAATTTAGAAACTGGTATTTTTAAAAGCTTAATTATCAGCTTCTTATTAAACATTTGGTCACCTTTGAAAAGTATTTCATTGTGAGGAAAAATAGACCATGTGTGCCCTATCGTAATTTTCTTACTTTTTTTTCCTTTTGAAAGGAAATATTCTTGGAGTGAATTAGTTTGGAGCTTTTTAATCTTACCTTTTATTATTTTTCTTTGTAGTGAGCATCTGTCAGGTATGTCAGGGTCCCAAATCTATAAATAGATTTGTTGATGAAAGGAAGAAGTTCCATCTTTCTAATTTTGATTATTTGATTGAGAGTTTGTTTAACATTAAATGACAGAAAGGATATTAGGTATTACTTGGGTCTCATTGACAACTTTGCTCATGATAATTTTGTGGATTTTCTGATCATATGTTTTAGCACTTATTAACTTATGCTTATTTTCATAAGTACAGATTAATGCCACGAGTCCAAATCTCTGTAGCCAGGAAACTTTACATTTTAAATTACATGGATTATGCATCCATGACCACATTCGTTACTCTGAATACCAAAACAGGTTTAGTCTAAAAAAGAAAGATAAAGGAAATAATAATGTAATGCAGGAAAAATAAGTTAAAAGAAAATAGAGACGATAACCTAAAAAACATAAGTTATTCATTAAATAATGACTATAGATAGTCTAGCCTTTGTAGAATTTTGCCCAGAAGTTCATTGGACACAATTCAGCAAAATATCTTAGCATTACTCTTTCTTTGTCTTTCATTATATTGATTCTAAGACATCTTGGTTTAGTAATTAGGGAATTAATAATTTTATTTAGAAATTATTTTTTCCATTAAAGTAAACATTTATTAAGTACCTTCTTTGTACTAAGGACTAGAGACACAAATGTAATGACTTTTTAAATCCTTCCTTGCCAGGAGCCATACATACATTCCAGTGGAATTGTATATCTACCTTTCTTTTTATATTTATTTTGCTAACAGTAGAATGCCATATTCTGAGTTATTTTAAAGCCCTTCTTTGTCACTATTAGAAGAGAAAATCTGATTAAGAAGTTCAGATTGTCTTTCAAAGGAGAAATGGCCCGTCTGATGTATTATTTAAAAGTTAGCTCTTTAAAAAGAAAAAGGATTTCTATTGGGTCAATTTTCCCATTTGTGATTGAGTAGAAAACATCATATAAAATTTGTCTGCCAAAGTGATAAACATGGGTTGTGAGTCAGAAAGGGAAATTTCTTCTTCGTAATATCAGATTGTCCTGTCAGGGAGCTACCTTACCATAGTGACTTAGTAGGCTGCCTGGGACTTTTCCTTTTTGCCTAGAAAGAATCAGGCAGGAAAACCTGTTTTCTTCTCCAGGGGAAGTCAGTTTTATTAGAAAATTGACAATTTAATTATCAGATAATTGTATCAAATTTGAATGTGGGTCAGTATGACATTTTAAAAAATTAAGAAAGGTCCTTGCAGGGAAGAAAATGGACAATATTTACCTATTTGACTATCCCTGACAGTGAGAGATGAATGAGAAAAGAGAAGAAGAGATCTTATTCTTTCTCATTCATTATTTGGCTTATCAGCACTAAGCAGATTCTGTCATACTAGTTACAAGAGAAAGAATAAAAAAAAAGGAGTACTTTCAAGCCATATTCTATTTTTTTGGTTTTGTTAGTTCTATTCTATTACTTCTATTCTATTACTTCCTGTGCATTATTTAATTCCTTCTTCCAGAAGAGGTTCAAAAGGCTATGGACACATAGACAACACTAAATCATGTATACCATGAAAAATTAGGTTGATAATATCTTAATGGACACTGATGTTAGAGGTATTTGTCAAGTGTTGAGTTGGAATATTGATGAGTTAAAGGATCCAATCAGCACCTAAAATTAAAGAAGAGACTATAGGCAGTAACTGCACACTCAACTGACCTGTATTCAAACAAGCTAAAAAAAGACAAAAGAAAAGAGCCCAGAAGTTGCTGCCATCAGCAAACACTTCACATCCTTGCCAAGTAGAGAGAGATAGCAGCCAAATACAACACTAATTTAGAACATAAACTCATTGGCAAAGCATTATGGAAAAGGCAGTAGAATATTTTAAGTAATTCCATTTTGTAAAATAGTAAGTCAGTGAAGACAGAAAACATGTCTGTAGAAAGCTTTGTGGGAGACCCAGCTAAACCAGATCATTTCAAGACTGTTTATCAGTGAAACTAGGAAAACAAAGAAATGAAAAAGGGAAAAATCTGTCAACAATTTGGTAGCCTCTCATTTCATTCCTGTCTGTGAAACCACTGCACTTTAACTCTTCATATCTCACTCCATGATGTGCTTGCTATATTAGGAAGTAGAAATAGTACCAAATGAGGTGAAACAAAGAGAAGAGTTGGGATAGACTCATTCACAGAAGAGTTGACTTTTTCTGATGCCTGAAAAGGGTGTCCTTCTTACCTCTGCCTCAGAGTCCCTCTCTTCATCTTGTAGCTCAAGTATTGCCTTCTTCTGGTGCCCTCAGAGGCTAGTGCCCTGTTTAAGCTACCTGGAATTGAACTGCTTTGTATTAATTTCTGTTTATTCTCTTGCTCTTTATTCTATGTACAGCCAAACATGAAAGGGAGGACCAATGTGCTATTATCAGTGAACCTTGTCCATTAGGGTACTTGTTAAGAGTCTGTGATCAGCCTCTAGTGCAATGATGCATGTAGGAGGGCTTGATGGAATCAGGCTCTCAGCCTTGTTCTTATTGCCTCACACTCTTCTGAAACAGTCAATGCACATCATGTCACAGCTCCAGAGATGATGACAAAACAAGAATCCAAAAAGGAACTGAGTTTTTTTAAGTCAAATAATTAGTAAATGGTGGAACCTTTACAACTGAGATCTTCTGAGGACTATGGCATCACAGAAAGAGTGGTGAATTAGCTGTGAGGAGGCCTAGTTCATATTTTGACTCTGCTGCTTCGTGTAATTTAATCTGCCTCAGATTCTGTGAAGTGAGGATCAGAATTGATGAATGAGTGAAAAGACATTTATTAAGAACTTATGATGTGGCAGGCGTTGTGCTAAGTACTTACAATAAAAACATGAGATTACAATATCTGCTCTTGCATGCTCCCTACTTTTTAAAATGAGGCAAAATGTATTGGGAAAGTTGAAGTCACAAAGATTGGGGGGGCGGTGCAGGCAGCACTGTACTCTGGGTGCTGGATATTAGGGCAAGCCACATCAACTGACATCTCACCAGCTAGCATGGCCCTAGGGCCGTGATGGCAAACCTATGACATGCATGTCAGCACTGATGCATGTAGCCATTTTTGATGACACCCGCATACAGAGAAGTATGGGGGGCCGCATGCTGAGAAGGACACGAATATCGCAAAATTATGTTGTTGTTTTTTCTTGAAGTGACACACCACTTGAGTTATGCTCAGTTTTTTGGCGAATTTTGACACACCAAGCTCAAAAGGTTGCCCATCACTGCCCTAGGGAGAAAAGTGAGGTCAGGTTTTCTGGCATGGCAAAAACAGGACGAAGTGGGATGGACTGGCTAGATAGAATGAGTTTTCATCAATAATCTTTAAGGTCCTATTAAACTTTAAATCCTATGATGAATTTACAACTCCAGGTCCAGGGCTTCCTCCCACAATACCAGCCTCCTAGACATTTCTGGGTGCTTGTAATGACATCGTATGTATCTTATAAATAACCAAAATATTTGCTGTACATTGAGATGCGTGTAGTACTTTGTTTTGTGGTCCCCTTCTTCTAGGTGTTTGTTCATATGAAATTGTGGTGAGGAGAAACATCTCTGTTTTTATTCAACTGGAAAACACTGAGTTAATCAAAACATAAGCTAAAATTCCATTTACATCAATGTTTATTGATTGTAAATTTGAAAGATCTTATAATTATACATGAGGATCTATAATTAGAGGGAATTCCCATTTGATTCCTTAAAAAAAAAAAACCTTCCAGACACTTCCCAGTTGTGTGACCCTGGGCAAGTCACTTGACCCCCCATTGCCCAGCCCTTACCACACTTCTGCCTTGGAGCCAATACACAGTATTGACTCCAAGACGGAAGGTAAGGGTTAAAAAAAAAAACAAAAAAAACCTCCCACCTAGTTTTTTTCTTAAGTATTGTAGATTGGGTTTGATCAAATGTTCTTTAGAATTCAGAGTAGTGCAATTCTTATAATTGTTTTATGAATGTGACTATGAAATTTATAGACATAAAATTAATTACTCTAAAGTGAGTTCACAACATGATTGTATTTAAAGTAATTTTTCTTGCTTATAAAATGAGTTATATACTCTAGTGAAAATGTTCACTAAATATTTTTATGAAAATTAAATTAATATTCTATGATAGTAGAATGAAAGGAAGAAAAGGACTTGTTGCAAGGCAGGCAAAGAAACCTTGTTCTGTTTTTTTCTATAGAAACCACTTGAGTAGGGGCACTCTGGACACACAATCTCTCCCCCCCTTCCCCCCTTTCCTTTCTGTCCCTCTTTTTCCTTATCCTAATCCTCTTCTCCCACTCAGCTAACTAATCAGTTGTGCTAATATGCATCTAAGCCCTAAAAGGCCTTCACACCAGCCCAGGGATATATGCAAGTATGACCAAACTTCCTAACACTAATCACTCCAGTAAGTTCTAAGTGAAAGGGATGCCTCATAGCTATAACATTCTACACTTTCAATGCTGTCAAGTCAAGAGAGTAGCTCACCAATATATGCCCCAGAGGAACCCTGCTGGAGTTGAGAACTGCAGAGATAGGTGTGCTTTGTACTTGCCTTGGATCTGTGTAGTGGTCGTCTCTCGGTGACTGAGAATGACAATTGTCTTTGTGCAGTTTCATCTACGGTGTACCCTCCTGTGGCTTTGGAGTCCAAAGGCTGAGGCGCACAGTGTGTGGCACGTGGGGCGTGGGACGCCAGTTGTTACGGGAGGTGCGGTTGTGGCCTGGTGTCGGCGTTCACGTCGACGTCGCTCATCTTCAAAAGTGGTGGCAGCATTGTGTTCAGCATGAGACTCCCCTGCTTTTGTTGTCTTGCTTCTTGATTACTTCCATTTGTTATATGCTGTTAATTTGAACCATTAGCAATTCTCACTGGTCTCTTTCTTGTAACAAGAGTAGCAAGAAGCAAAACTGACTAATAAAGCAGCTTGTTTGGTAGCCTGTGCAACATTCTGTGCCTGTATCCCAGAAGAGGGAAATATATTTGATCATCTGTCCTGCTGAACTAAATTGGTCATTTCCATGAATTGCCATCAACTTAATGCCTTTTGCTGTTTTTATTATTTGCTCTATTCTTGTCATGTGTCATTTCCCTAGTCCTACATTCTTTGCTATGCATTAATCCATATGGTTCCCTAAAATACTTCTTATTTAGTAATAATAGTCCATTATATTAAAATACAATAAGTTATTCAACCTTTCCAAAATCACTTGAAGTGTTTGCATATCTATGCTGGTTGGTTGGCTGAAAAAAAAATTTTTAAATAAAAGTGGAACCACTTTCGTATAAAGAGGAGGTGGGGAATTCAAAATATCAATAAACAGAAGAATATAAATATATTTTTAACAACTTTATTTTTTTCTTTCAATCAACAAGCATTGTTTACTAAGCAAATTTACAAACTACCTGCTATGTTCAAGGTGTTCTCTTAAATGCTGGTCAATGCTGAGATTACTAAGAAAGGCAAAGAACAAAACCAGTTCTGTTCTCAAGGAGTTCACAGTCAAATGGGGAAATATATATATATACCTATATATATATATATATAATGTGCAAATTTGATAAATTGAAAGTAATCAATAAACAGAAAGAAGGGGGATCTGAAAAGGCTTTTATATTAAAATTTTTTAATTCATTTTCCCCAATTACATGTAATAAACTTCTTTTTGAAATTTTGAATTCAAAATTCTCTCCCAATTCCTTTTCACTTTCTGCTTCCCTGAGACAACAGGCAATGTGATTTAAGTTATACATGTACAGTCATGCAAAACATATTTCCATATCAATCATATGAAAGGAAACAGACCCTCAAACAAAAACAAAGTAAAAAATAGTATGCTTCAGTCTCAGATTCCATCAGTTTTTTCTCTGGAGGTAGATAACTTTTTTCATCAGGAGTCTTGGAATTGTCTTAGATCTTTATTTTGCTGATAATAGCTAAGTCATTCACAGTTGATCATTGTATAGTATTGCTTTTTTTTGTATGCAATGTTTTTCTGGTTCTGTTCATATAACTTTTCATCATTTCATATAAATCTTCCCAGGTTTTTTTAAGCATCCTGCTCATCATTTTTTTTTATTAATCAAAGGTATTTTATTTTCCCAATTACATGTAATAACAAAGACTTTGTACAAATGAAACTAATGTAGCCTAGAAGGGAATCAGAAAATTGGCAGGGGTAGATTTATAGAGACAGTTTCTCAGATAGATGTCTCATATCTCAACTATATATAGAGAACTTTGTTAAAGTTTTAAGAATGTGAGCCATTCCCCAGTTGATAAATGGTCAAAGGATAGGAATAGAAACAGTTTTTGGATGAAGAAATCAAAACTCTGAAATATATATGAGGAAAGTACTCTAATTACTGATTAGAGAAAAACAAATCGAGAACAATGAAGTATCTCACACCTATAAAATAATAAAAATACACAATGATAGATATCGTAGAGGATGTGGAAAAATGGGAACAAACTAATACACAGTCTGTGGAACTGTGAACTGATCCAACCATTTTAGAGAGCAATTTAGAATTATGCCCAAAGAATTATAAATCTTTATAAACTCATTGACCCAGAAATACCACTTTTGGATCTGTTTACTAAGGTGATCAAAGAAAAAGGAAAAGAACCTGTATGTTCTAAAATATTCAGAGCAATTCTCTTTGTAGTGGCAAAGAACTGGAAATTGAAGGGTTGCCCGGTCAGTTGGGAATGGCAGAACAAGCTGCATGTGATTGTGATGGAATACTACTTCATGTTAAGAAATGATGAGAGGTCAATTAAAAACAAACTATGGAATGATCTACATGAAATTATGAAGAGTGAAACAATTTGAACCAAGAGAACACTATATTTAGCAACAAAAATATTGTTTGAAAAGTAACTGTGAGTGTCCACCTTCAGAGAAAGAACTGATTGATAAATAGAAACATGTACAACATAGTTTTATATATACAGTCATCCCTCAGCTCTAACAGGAGTTACATTCCAGAGACCCCTGAGATAGGTGAAAATCTGTGAAGTAGCAGTGTTATTTTTATTTTATTATTTATATGTATTTTAAGGCTTTATAAACCCCTCCCACTCTCCTATAAACCTTTTTCACACTCTTACTAACCTACATTTACTGAGCAAAATCAGCACCTGGGATACAGAACACAGTTCTGTGGTTGGTTGCCTTTCATTCTATCATCCAGTAGTGTGCCACAGTAAGTATAACTCCATGATACTGTAGAGATTAAAATTTAGGAGAGACTGAGGAGACTGAAATTAGTTTCTCTCAGCAAGGAGTATTATATATTTTAGAGGTTTATTAAAGGTTAAAGATTAAAGAAAATACAGAATAAGAAAAAACATGTGCCTAAGCCAGAGGCCTAGACAAGATAACCTCACATCATGGAAGAGATGCCTCTGCTCCAAAACGGAAGTCCAAAAAGAGAGACAAAAGCCTTTGCAATCAGCTTAAATCCCTTCTTGATCTCGGCCCACCTCAGAATTCCGTGAGATTACAAAGCATTTTGGGGAAGTGGAGCAAGGGCTTGTGGGGATTGAACTCCAGAGTTCGAGTCTATTTTTACAATACAGAATTAGATATATATTTTTAAGAAAACCCATGATACAGTGAAGCCGCGATAAGTAAACTGCAGTATAGCAAGGGGCAACTGTACATAAATGTTTTTTTCTTCTCCCAAATGATGCCTCCTCTATCGACGTGTAGGAAGGGAGGGAGGGAAATATTTTGAGAGCCAAACCAGCGGTCTCTCAGAGGGTGAGGGTCCTCTGCCTAAGTGTGATGGTCCAGTCGAATAATGGAGTGAGAGACATTGTATGCTCAATCTCACATGTGTAGGCATCACACAGTGTTCTGCCATGGCACAGAGGTTCATTTATTATATAGGCTTAGTTAATTAGTTTTTTAAAATATTTTAGAAAGTTTTATTAATAATAGCTAAAACAAAAGAACTGCCTGACTTCGTCACAGGTCCAAGAGAGGGAGGAATAATAGCCACTTAAATGCAGTCACCCAAAAGGCGGGTATGCAGGAAAAGAGAATTTTGGGAAATACTGAGGGACTTCTGGGGGATGAAGTCCAAAGGCTCAAAATCTCCATTTATACATACCCCCTCCCCTGTGATCCTTTTGGGAAACCAGTTTCCAAAAAAGGATCATGGAAACATAATCAACTTAATGATTGCCTTAATTTGTGGATAAAAGGAAAGGAGAACAAAACCAATGATTACTAGGTTGACAAAAAGCCAATTTGGGGGCAGTCCCCTTTGGCATAAGAGTATACATTCAAAACAAAGGCATTTCAACCCCGCCATTATTCAATTCACATCTCAAAGTTCACTCTGGATCTTCTGGTGCAGCATGTGGTCTTTGCAGGCATCTATCTTCATGGCTCATTCTTGATTGTGGGAGGTAGCAAGTTTCTTAAACTATAATTGCTCAAATTTAAATCAAAGTTCACAAGAATAACTTGGCCCCCCCTGAGGTGAATAATAACAAACATAGGGATCACTCATGAGTCATGAGGTATATGAGTCAATTTGCAAAAGAAAATAAAAAACATGAAAAAGTCCAAATAAAAGAGAAAAATAACTTGTGAATGAATATAATACAAAATGTAAAAGTTTTATGTCTAAAAAAATTATCAAACCTATAACAGGTCCTTGAATCAGAGCCCAATTAAAATGATTTAAGCAATTATGCATTTACCCAATCAGTAGCCAGGACTATAGAAAGTTTGCCACACCATGAAAGACAGAAAAGGGACTAGGTTATAGGAGTCATGTAGGAGCCAAATTTGAGATACTTGGTAGAATGTGGGACAAGGAAGATCTGCTTTTAACACATGTTAAACAATTGCAACCTCGAACCCCAAACAAGTTCAAGTCCTCTTGTCTTGGCTTAAAATTGCGTTAATCTCACTGGGATCTGGTCTCTTTGACCTTGTTCTCCATAGGCACTATGTAGGTGCTCTTTGTTTCTTTAGCACTATACAGTGGCTCTTTTGTATATTCCCTTCTTCTGGAATCAGACAGAATCAAGAAGCAAAATCATATAATTCTTTTAAATAATCAATGGCATCATTTTTATAGTCTAAAGCTTTTTGGGTAGGCATTAATATTAGAACAATATTTAAAACTTCTATTACTGCAAAATAAAAAAAATTAAGGAAAAATCTCAATACTGTTGGCATGTGCTTCAAATACAAAAAGGTGAAGAAAAATAAAACTCATACTATATTGCACATACAATAAAAAATCAGTTTTTTAAAAGTTTTAAAAAATAAAAATATATAGCTCAAAATCAGTGACACACTGTCAGCCACGTGCGAGTATGAAATGATTTTCAGAATAAAACAGTAACACAGTAAATAATGCATGTTCAAAGAAGTACCAAAGTGCCCCAAATTCACAATAGCCTAGTTAATTACAATAGCAAACAAATCCAATATCATATTTCACATAAGTTGCTGTATGACATTAAAAAAACCTATGAACTGATGGATATTTGCAACAATTTTTACAGATGAAGCAAATCTTTCAACCTTGGCAAAAATATTTTTAAACGAAGTAAAACTTATTTGGGTCTAGAACATCATCAAGAAATCTAGATTGCTCTGCTAGAAGTAAATTAAAATGAAGAGTTTTGCCGGAGCTCTTTTTTTTTTTTTTACTTCCTAATTCATAGAAACACTTTGGTAGGAACATTTCTTTGTTTCTCTACCTTTGATACAACATTCTTTATAATATGTATAAATATTTTTAAAATCATCCATTTAGAAACTACTAGTTACTAAAATTATTTCTGAAGACCCTTTAGAATTACCATTTAAATTCTTAGCTCATTAAATTCTCCAAAGGTTGCACTCATTTTAACCAGTTTTGTTAAAATCTATCCATCATCAGTTATATAATAATTAACAAAGGCAACATGTGATCTTCAATGGATCTAGTGATAAGGCTTTTAGGCAAGATGTTCATAGGCTTATACAGTGATATTTTGTTCTTCAGCAGAGGTAATGGTACAATTTAAAGGTCAATTTAGGCAGATAAACTTAAAAAAAATTTAAACCTTAAAGCAATCAGTAAATACAATAATATAAACAAATGAATTGCTTGCCAGCTCCAGGATGGGGGAGGGAGACAATTTGGATGATATAATTTTGGAAACTTGTGGAAATTTTATATTAAAATAAAAATAATCATGCATCTATTTTGGCCTTATAAAGGCTTCTTTTAGAAATTGAGATTTTTTTTTTCGGAAGTTAAGTATTTATATTCTTTTGAATCAGAATTGGACAAATGAACCCATGAAGTTTAGTTCAAAATTAGCTAAGATATAATCAATCTAATTAGTGAGATAAATAATATATGTGGAATCTATTTTTTGAATGGCTTCTTGGTTATTACCAATTTAAAAAAATTTTTATTTAATTAGTCAATTTAGAACATTCCTTGGTTACAAGAATCATAGTCTTTCCCTCCCCTCCCCCACCCCTTCCCATAACTGACTTGCAGTTGTACTGGGTTTTACATGTGTCCTTCATCAAAACCTATTTCCATGTTGTTGGTATTTGCACTAGGATGTTCATTTAGAGTCTACATCCCCAGTCATATCCCCCTCAACCCATGTAATCAAGCAGTTGTTTTTCTTTGGTGTTTCTCCTCCCACAGATCTTCCTCTGAATGTGGATAGTGTTCTTTCTCATAAGTCCTTCAGAATTGTCCTGGATCATTGTATTACCACTAATGGGGACATCTATTACATTTGATTATTCCAGTGTATCAGTCTCTGTGTACAATGTTCTCCTGGTTCTGCTCCCTTCACTCTGCATCAATTCCTGGAGGTTGTTTCATTTCACAAGGAGTTCCTTCAGTTCATTATTCCTTTGAGCACAATAGTATTCCATCACCAATGTATACCACAATTTGTTCAGCCATTCTCCAATTGAAGGGCATCCCCTCATTTTCCAATTTTTTGCCACCACAAAGAGCGCAGCTATGAATATTCTTGTACAAGTCTTTTTCCTTATTAACTCATTGGATCAAAGGGCAGATAGTCTTTTAGTGCCCTTTAGGTATAGTTCCAAATTGCCCTCTAGAATGGTTGGATCCATTCACAACTCCACCAGCAGTGCATTAATGTCCAACTTTGCCACATCCCCTCCAACATTCATTACTTTCCTTTGCTGTCATGTTAGCCAATCTGCTAGGTGTGAGGTGATACCTCAGAGTTGTTTTGATTTGCATCTCTCTGATTATAAGAGATTAAGAGCACTTTTTCATGTGCTTATTAATAGTTTTGATTTCTTTTCTTTCTTTCTTTCTTTTTTTTATTTCTTTATCTGAAAATTGCCTATCCCTTGCTCATTTATCAATTGGAGAATGGCTTGATTTTTTTGTACAATTGATTTAGTTCTTTATAACTTTGAGTAATTAGACCTCTGTCAGAAGTTTTTATTATGAAGATTTTTTCTCCAATTTGTTTTTTCCCTTCTAATTTTGGCTGCATTGATTTTGTTTATACAAAAACCTTTTAGAAATTGAAATTTTAGCTGGCACTTAAATGATGCCAGAGAAATCAAGAGATGTAGATAAGTGGGGGGAAGCATTTTAGCCTGGAGGAGTTTAGCCTGTGAAAATGTTTGGTCAGGGGAAATGTTTTATTCAAGGAAGAGCAAGGAAATCTGTATCATTGGATTGCAGAATATTGGGGAGGGGATGAGGAAGGGGTATGGGTGAGGCATTGGAAGAGTGGGAAGGTAGGAGAGGACCAGATTATGAAGAGATTTCAAAACCTGAAGATGATAGGGAGCCACTGGAGCTTATTCAGAAGGGAAGATATGTTTGACAGCTGAATCAGAGTGGAGAAAGACTTGAGACCAGAAGACCCACCAGCAGATTGTTGCAATAGTCTGGGCATAAGGTGATAAGGGCCTAGACCAGAGTGGGGAAAGAGGAGAGGAGAGAAGGGGGTATCCAAGATGTAGGGCAACGGTGAAATTGATATGCCTTGGCAACAGCTGGATTTTGGTGGTAAGAGAGGAATCCAGAGTGAATCCTGTGTTGTAGGCCTGGATTATACTGTTCCCTGAACAGTAATTGGGAAAGTAGAAGGTGTTGGAGGGTTTAGGAGAAAAGAGAAGAAATTCAGTTTTGGACACGTTGGTATTAGGGGTTTACAACATTTAGTTTGAGATGTCCAGTAGTCAATCAGTGATGAAATAATTGGAGACTTTGAGAGAGATTAGGGCTAAATAAATAGATTTGAGATTAAATCCATGGGAAATGATGGGATCACCTAGTAAAACAGAATTGGAAGAAAAGAGAAAAAGACCTGAGCCAGAGCCTTGGGGGACACCCCATTTATTAAGGTTCAACCTGATGAAATCCAGCTAAGCAAACTGAGAAGTGGTCAGACTATGAGACATAGAGAACTATGAGAAATGAGAATCATTTGTGAATGTAGAAGGCTTTTTGTTTGTTGTCTTTTGATCAGTGAGAAAAGCCACCTTTCCACACAAGATGGATGAAGAAAGAAATAATGGCTGAAAGCATGAGAGTGTTTGGGAAGTGAGGGGACAAGAAGGAACTCTCAGCAAATGGTCTTAATTTTTTCTCCCAGTAGAGAAAAAAGTTTAAGAGGTTTGGGAGTTGGGTGGGTGAAAAGATTAGAAAAGCTGCTGTATGAGTGGGATTGAAAATGGATTTAGGTGTGAAAGATTTACATTGCCACAGGGAGGGCCTTGTTGAGATCATGTAACAAATTCATAGTGACTTCATTCTGCACAGTTCTTTGTACAGCAGCACATGAGTGAATAGTTAAGGCAGCAAATGGAAGTAATCTAAAGATTTGCAGGGCAAAATTGGTGGTGAGATGAAGAGCTAAGAGACTAGAGAAAAGAAGGTAGTATAGCTATGAACTGGTTCACCAAAGGTCAAGATGGCGAAGGGAAAAGTGTGGCAAATACAGGGTGATGGCTTGGGAAAGAACTTGAAGGGCGGAGGGATTGGAGGTCACAGTGAGGCTGAAGTCCAGGGTTTGAGTTTGCAAATCAGGGGAGAAATGGAATGAAAGTAGATTGTGATTAGATAAGAGAATTTCAAAGTTCAGGATGGAAGTAGAGCAGTTAAAGGTATTATACATAAATTGAGACTACTAGAACTCAAGCCCCCCACTTTTGCCACTTAATCCAAAACTCAAATTCCATCATTCCATCCCTACATTCCGTCTGTCATTCTATAACCTTTCAGGAATCTGTTTGACTTCTTTGGATTTCAAATGTATCATTATCACCTGATTTGATATTAATACATTCACTGGGACTTTGTCAGCTTCTGATAGATGCTAGGTAAGGGTTTTTTTCTAGACTTTGCCTCCATGTGCCACTGTGGACAAATTTCTCGTTACCAATTTGATTTTCCATGGATTGGGATTTATATAGTTCTATATTCCTAACTCCCTAAAATGAACCAACTGACATTTGGCCGGAAAGAAATTCTAAATTGCAAATGGTACTCTTTCAGGGCCTTTAAGGAGAATCTTTGTTGTTGTTTGTTTTTTAAGTTATTTTTTTATTTAAAAATTTTCTCTGCCTCAAAAGCCTCCTTCATTAAAAAACAAACAAACCTTATAATAAATATGTATAATCAAGTGAAAGAAATAGAGTGTCTCTATCCTTGTTGTTGTTGTTGTTGTTGTTGTTTTACTATTTTAGTAGTTCTTGTTACCTTATAGAGTATAGGTTAGTTTTCAGCTTTTTACCATCATGAGAAGAGCAGCTATCAATATTTTTGTGCACATGGCTCCTTTTCCCCCTTTCTTTAATCTCTTTGGGGTATAGACATAGTACAGATAAGGCTGGACCTAGGAGTATGTAGTTTGATCACTTTGGGCTGACTAGTTCAAAACAGTGTATCCATATGCCTCTTAGGAGAATATCTTTGAAGCATCACACCACCTCCAGCACCACCATTCTGTTTAAGGATCCAAAAGGTTGTATGGGTAAAGGGCTTTTCAAACGTTCCTAAATTCCCTTGTTATTTCACGTATAATGGCTAATAATCATAATTGTTGATTATAACATTAATAGTGTTATCAATGAACCAAATATAATTTTTATTAAGAGCAGGAAAATAATTATTTTAATTAGATAAATGTTCTCCAACTCATAATTTGTAAGCTCATTAAAGATATTAACTTTTAAGAAAAGTAATGTTTCTGGCCCCAATAATTCACAAAGTGCTTTAATAATGTCTTAAATATTTTCATGCTTATTCCAGACTGGAAAATAACTTCTGAGTAGTTAATGGAACCCATGACAACGTAAATGTACATTACATTGTACGATTATACATAAACATTCAGAGATTAGTTGAAATAAAATATCTCTTCTGCTGTATATTACTTCACTGTGATTTGACTTTTAGCCTCTAGTTTGCTACCCTGGATTAAAGTACTGGAAAATAATGATCTTCAAATGACTGTACAGAACAAGGACTAACTGATTCCTGGGTATTTCTGGATCTGATTCACCATTTTGAGCATTTGAAATTGCTCCCTTTATCATGAGAAGGACCATAATAATTTCATGACTAGTTCTGGATTTTCTGAAGCTGACCTGAACACTTGACTAGCCATTACTATTCAGAGTATTTATTATTGCCTTCCAGCTTGCTTTTGAGGCATGACTTAGTTTTTTAGTTAAAAGTAAAAGACTTTTCCTAGACTTTATCACATGTGCAGACTACATCTTTAAAAATAAAAATCAAGATGCTTCCCACTGTTGAACTTATGTGAATAGATACCTTTGAATCAGGAGTACTATTTTATAAAAAATCCCTTTTTAATTGAATAATAAATTATCTCAAAGAAACCCATGGCATACCTGTAGACAGGTCATTTCTTTGTATAAGATAGGACAGTTTTTATTGTTTATTTGTAATTGTACTATGTTTCAAATTTGATTATGCCTGATTATGTGTTCCCTCATGCAAATTCTTACATTTCATCATCATTTTTTTTGGACATGATAGTTGGCACCAGAAATTTGGGAAACATTTAACAGTACTATGGAGAAAAGAAATCCCAACTGAACAGTATGTGGAGAGAAGTTGGGCCCAGCTCATGGTTCCTATAGGTGCACCCAAAATATTTGGCAATTCCTTCAAATAGGGGGTAAGAGGAGAAAAGATGCTCCCTAGATGAGAAGCCTCTATTTGACAGCATCCACATAGGAAAGAAGGAAAAATCCGTGGGATGTTTGCTTTCACACATCTTGGTTACTTTCCTTACCCCCTGCTTCTGTATCCATTGGGATCTTTATTATAGCCCCAAGAGTAGTGAATTGGAGCTTCTTATAACTTGTGGCTACTATTAGGTAAGGGCTGGAATATTCCACTATCCTAGGGCCAGAGCTTGACCTAGAAGTGGGAAAGGAAGGCAGCTACTAGAACACTACTTATTTACTGGTAACATAATAAAAGGCTCAGGAAAGAAAATGCTACAATGTGACTTTTAGTATTTGCACTGGATTTTCAGTGCAGGACATTTCCAATCATTTTTATGGCTTGTTAGTTTTGTCATATAAAGTTGAATGTGTTACACTCAAATAAACAAGCATTTATTAAGTGCCTGCCGTGTGCTTGGCACTCTGCCACATGTTCAGCATGTAAATAAAGGCAAAAAATAAAATGAGCCATTTTCTCAAGGACCTCATAGGCCAATGGGAAACAAAAAGAAAACATCTACAGACAAGATACACACCGGATAAACTGGAGATAACATCAGAAGGAAAGCACTAAGATGAAGAAAGTTTTGGAAAAATTTCTTGCAGAAGGTGGGATTTCAGCTGTGACTTGAAAGAAGCCAGGAGGTAGAGATGAAGAGGGAGAAATATCTAAGCATGAAGCCCATGAAAATTACCAGAATTGTAAAATGGATTTTCTTGTGGGAGGAACTGCATGGAGGCCAGTGTCACTGAATTGTAGAGTACATGGAGAGAAGTGAGTTGTAAGAATACTGGAAAAATAGGAAGGGGTCAAGTTATGAAGGATGTTGAAGGCAAAGGATTTTATATTTGATCTTAGGGGTAAAATAGGAGATCACTGGAATTAACTAAATGGAGTCAGACTTGTTTTGCCAGCTGAGTAGAGGATGGATTTGAGTGGGGAGTTGATGAGGGCCAGGACCAGGGATGGCAGTAGTGTCAGAAGAGAAAAGGGGACAAATAGGAGAGATGTTGCAGAGATCAAAATGATAGGTCTTTCCAACAGATGGGATATCTTGAAAGAGAGTGAGGAGTTTAAAGATGTAGATTTTGGGATTGGGTGACTGGGAGGCTAATGGTGGTCCCTTTGACAGTAATAGAGAAGTTAGGAAGGAGGAGAGCATTTTGAGGGGAGATAAAATTATTTCAGTTTTGTGCAGAAGAAAAACATGATTTGGGGTTTGGGTTTTAAAAGATTACTCGATTACAAAAATAAACATAATATGGAAATAGATATCCAGTGGTAATACCATATATAATAACCCAGTGGAATTGCTTGTCAGCTCTGGGAGAGGAGGGGGAGAGAACATGAATCATATAACCTTGGAAAAGTATTTAAAAGTAAATTAAAAAAAAATTGTATCTTCCACAGCCATATCACTGCTGGGTTTGTACCCCAAAGAGATATTAAGGAAAAAGACTTGTACAAGAATATTCATGGCTGCACTGTTTGTGGTGGCAAAAAATTGGGAAATGAGGGGATGCCCTTCAATTGGGGAATGGGTGAACAAATTGTGGTATATGTTGGTGATGGAATACTATTGTGCTCAAAGGAATAATAAAGTGGAGGAATTCCATGGAGACTGGAACGACCTCCAGAAAGTGATGCAGAGTGAGAGGAGCAGAACCAGGAAAACACTGTACACAGAGACTGATACACTGTGGTACAATCAAATGTAATGGCCTTCTCTCCTAGTAACAATGCAATGACCCAGAACTATTCAGAGGGACATATGAGAAAGAATGCTATCAACATCCAGAGAAAGAACTGTGGGAGCAGAAACACAGAAGCAAAACAACTGCTCAATCACATGGGTCGATGGGGATATGATTGGGGTTGTAGACTCTAAAAGATCACCCTAGTGCAAATATCAATAATATGGAAATAGGTCTAGATCAATGACACATGTTAAGCCCAGTGGAATAAGGGAAGGGGTGGGGGAGGGGAGGGAAAGAACATGAGTCTTGTAACCATGGAAAAATATTCTAAATCATCTAATTAAATTAAATTTTTCAAAAAAAAATTGTATCTTCAAAAAAATTGATTTCAGTTTTGGAGTTTAAGGTGTCTATGGGATATCCAGCTCAAGATTTCCAGCATGCATTTAGATTAATGAGACTAGAGGTTTGGAGAGAGGTTAGGGCTAGATAAAATAAACCTGAGAGGGGGGCAGCTGGGTAGCTCAGTGGATTGAGAACCAGGCCCAGAGACAGGAGGTCCTAGGTTCAAATCCGGCCTCAGCCACTTCCCAGCTGTGTGACCCTGGGCAAGTCACTTGACTCCCATTGCCTAGCCCTTACCACTCTTCTGCCTTGGAGCCAATACACAAGACGGAAGGTAAGGGTTTAAAAAATAATAAAAAATAAAGCTGAGAGTCATTTGCACAAAGAACATAATTGAAACTATTGCAGCCGAAATCACCAAGTGAAATAGTATAGAGGGAGAAGAAGGTCCCAAACAAGAAGGCACTGGAGGAGACCCATAGTTATCAGACTCAACTTAGACAAAGATCCAGCAAAACAGGCTTTGATGTGGGACAGATGAGGGGAATCAGGAGATAGCAATGCCACAAAAAAAATAGAAGAGAGTATCTAGCAGGAAAGAGTAAATCCATAGTCAAAAAAGCTGTAGAGATGTAAAGAAGAATGGTAGTTAAGAAAAGGCCATCAGATTTGGCAGTTAAGAGATCACTGTGTAAAAAATAGACTCATATACAGGACTACAATCCCCACAAGCCTTTGCTCCACTTCCCCAGAATGCCTTGTAATCTCACCTGGGCCAAGATCGAGAAGGTATTTAAGCTGATTCAAAGGCTTTTGAGGGGCTTGGCTTTTTTTTGGACTTCCGTTTTGGAGCAGGCCGTCTCTTGCGTGATGTGAGGTTATTTTGTCTAGGCCTCTGGCCTAGGCACATGTTTCTTACTTGTATATTCTTTAATCTTTATCCTTTAATAAACCTCTAAAAAATATAATACTCCTTGCAGAGAGAAACTAATTTCTACCTGCCTCAGTCTCCCCATCTCCCCTAAATTTTAATCTTTACAACTGGTAACTTTGTACTGAATATTTTCATTTGAATGTTGAGTATATAGTTAGTAAGAGAGAATAAAGGAAGCAGAGGCATTGATTATAGAAGGCCTTTTCAAGGATTTTAACCAAAAAAAAAACCAGACATGAAAATGTTGATAGACAGTAGGGAAAACAGCCAGAAGAAAGTGAGAAATTGAAGTGGGATGAGATGATTGGGAAAGTCTGCTGGAGAAGATGGGTTGAAATGATACCACTTGTACATGGCAGAGGGGATTGCCTTGGCAAAAAGGACTTATCCCTTCATGTGAGATGAGTGAAGGAAGGAATAATGGCAGAAGGCATCTGAATGATGAGATCAGGAAGGGGGGAAAAGAGGGAGATCATTTTCTTTCTGAATGCTTATAATATTTTTCATTTTTGTGAGAATTCTGGATTTGAGCTATCATATTTGTGGTACTTGGGGTTCTTTTTCAGAAGGTGAATAGAGGACTCTTTCTTTCCTTTTTTACTCTGATTCTAATAGATTGTAGACATTTTCATTTATGATTTCTCAAAATGTAGTGTCCATGTCTTTTTTATAATATACATCAGGGTTTAAAGGAATATAGCAATTCCTAAATCATTTCTTCATGACTCATTTTTTTTCAGGTAATTTGTTGTCTTAGAATTTTTTTCTATTTTTGTAATCTTTTGGTTTTGTTGTAAAATATGTTTCTGTCTCATAGTTTGTATTCTGTTTATATTCTAGTTTTGAGAGAGTCTGTAACTTGAGGCAAATTTTCTGATGACTATTTTTCTTCTGTAATTTCTTCCAAAGTTTTTATTTCATTTTTTATCTCTTGCTTCATTTCTTCTAGGTGTTCATTTAGTCATTGTGGAAAATACTTTTTTTTTTACTTTGAGTTTCTGCTTACAGTTGTTCCTGAATTATTGTCTCTTTATGGGAGTATCTCTAAATTAGCCCAAAAAAAGAGAAAAAAATAACCTTAATCTTGTTTTAGGAAAGAAGTAGGCAATTGGGGACAAGTGACTTGGCCAGGGTTATACAGTTAGGAACCATCTGAGACCAGATTTGAACCCAGGATCTCCTATTCTTCAGACCTGACTCTCTAGCCACTGAGCCACATAGCTACCCCTAATTATCAGTAATTTTTTATCTTGGTTGCTGTCTTCTTTGGTTTATTGCATCTTTACAGACTTAGTTTTACATTTGGGGCTTGTAAGGGATGTTTGTCCCTGCTTGAACTCTCCCTGTGTTGCTTGAATTCCTGTCCTGATCTAGTGTTATACTGTCGTGGACCTTTGAATTTCAGCTCACTAGACTCTGTGGTGATCCAGGACAGAGCTAAGTTCCTTGAAGTCCTTGGGTGTTATTAGAGGTCTTTGGGAGATGGGATTAGATGGGATTAACTGAATTACTTTGGGCCAGTATCAAGATAACTGTGGGTGAAAGGGCCTAACAGATAGCCTGGACCAGGCAGAGCCTGGTTTGGGATCAGTACACAGATACCCAGTCACAGTAAATGGGAAGTGTATTTTATTTTCAAAGGGAGAGGTTAAAAGGGAAAGGGGAAAATCCCTAATACTAATTTTTTACTAGCTAAGTACCCCCAAATCTAAAGCCTTGGCATGAAGGATATTCAGAGGGTTGATTTTCTACTCGTATCTCCCTGTCCTAGCTAAGCTGTAAAACTCCAGTTTCTGTTCTATATATCCTGCACTAAAATCCTCTCTTGGTTGTTACTAGAGATAATGGTCAATAACAGATCAGGCAGGGATCCAGGGAAAAGGTCTTAAGTCCAGTTGGACTCAGACCTCTGCTTACTGACAGCTTGATATTGATATAGGATAGTGACAGGCTCTTAAGATCTTCTTCCAGGACACACACAGCACAAGGACAGCAACACAGGCAGCAATAAGGATAGTGTCAAACCCTCAGGACTCGGCATCCAGGTTCAAATCCAGAGAGACTGACAGACTCAATAGTCTCTGAGTTTTCAGCTAACCCCCCCCCCCCCCCCCCCCCCCCCCCCCCCGCTTTGCAGCATTCCAGAATCTTTCCCTGCTGGTCTCATGCCTCTGTTCTCTGTAAATCTTCATTTTCCTTATAAAAGGCATCATGGGTCAATCTGTGTGTGCACTGGTCAGTGCCTCACCTTACCTTTAGTCCCTGATGCTCCTGGAAGCTTCCAGATACATCTTTGTAGGTTTATAGACATCCCAGGGATCTGTGGTATCCACCTCTGGTTTCTCTTTGGTCATTCTGAAATAACATCTCTGCTTGCTTGATTGCTAGTTGTTAACTTTTTTGGTGTTCCCCTCTTGCCCATTGGTTACCAGTAGACTTTGAGATTGGGATCATAATCATGCCATTAAATTTTGGAAATAATGAGTTTTCAGTGCCAGTAGGTCATCCTAAGTGAATCATAGAATCATTAATGTAGAGCTGGAAGGAATTTTAAAGGCTATTTATATCGATTTGTTTTATGGAGAAGTTGGAAGGGGGGTTTTAAAAGTTGAACAGGTGATTTTATGTTAAAGTAATAGAGAGCCATAGAATTTATGGAAAAGGAGAGAGTGGCATGATTAGACTTGTTCTTTAAGGATGAGTAGAGGATGAATTGGAGTGTGAAGAGACTCAAGCTAGTTAGGGATCAAGCAAGCTTTTGCTATGGTCCAAGTTGAGACGATGACGGCCTGGACCATAGTGGCAGTAGGAACAGTGAAGAGATGGATGCTGAGAAAAGATAACCAAAGAAATGAAGCATATCTATCAGCAGGCTTTTTTTAAGTGCTCAATATATGCTAATCACTGTACTAAAAACTAGACCAAAAAAAAAAAAAAGCAAAATACATTGTCCTTATCCATTGTCTCTAACCTTAAGAAACTTACATCCTAATGAGGTTGAGATGCATACAGTGTATTTGGAAAGGTAATCCTAGAAAGAAGGAAAGAGATAAGAGTTATGAATAAGTAGGGATAATTATCAGATCTGTGCAATGTGAGATTTGAGCTGTCTTGAAGGAAGCCAGGTAAACCAAGAGAGATGGGGGTGAGTAGTGAAGAGAACATTCCAGGTATGAGTTATATATGTTTGGGGGTGGTAGTAGAGGAATGTAATTAAGATTCTTAATACCCTTTGAGAGAGAACTTAGGTTGGCAAATTTTCCTTTGAATTTTGGGGAATGTATTTTTCTGGAAAAAATGATACAATTATTTGTGATTCTTATTAATGGTAGAAGAGTTTAGTGATCCTTAAGCCTTTTAACAATCCATTATTAAAAGGTTTGTTGATAAATGTGATTATTTAAATTTGTATCTCAGTCCATTTCCCTACTTGCCAAGTGAATAATTATTCACTAATATTGGCTTGCTTCATTTTAATCTTGACTTCTGCAGTTCTTAAATTTAATATGTTCATACCTGTGATATAAGCCAACTCCATCGAGTAGGAATATCTTACATATGCACTCCCCTCCATATATGTGGAGGGGAATGTGAATAAAAATGAGTGTGTGGCTATCTCTCCAAGTAATAAGAGATTACTTAGGTAGTTGATTCAGTTCCTAAGGTCATCTCATTTGTTTGATTCCCTGCCCCCCCCCCCCCTTTTATGAGGAGAAGTGAAGAACTTATTTTGGCCATTTTCTTCATGATGTGATCTTGTGACTAGTCCACCAAGAAGTATGAAACTAGGATGACTTTTCATTGGTCGCTATTTGTCTGCTTAGCAACTTCTCTGTAAAATATACCTGTATGTGAAAATTCCATTATCAAATATTTCCATAGGATTTGATATGGGTTGGCTATTGAGACAGGTGCTGTGAGATCTTCAAAGAAAAATTAGTCTAAGTGCCTGCCATGGAATAGCATCATTGTATAGGTAAATAAAATGTTAAAATAGAATTCAATATTAATCATTAGCTTTCCTATTCTAATATAATAATTAGGCTTATCAACTAAGTCCAAAATCCATCTTTCTCAGGAAGGATGAGCTTTAGACCATGTTATTCCTTAATTGGTCCTTGTTCTAGTTTTTTATGGCCCTAACCCCAACCGAACTTGAAGTGTTAAAATATCCAGACAACCTTGTTCCCAAACACTAAGGGCACCATTATAATATGCCTTAAATCTGCATGATGTCTTCTTTTGGAAGACTCATATGTTTTATTATTTGGCCTCATAACATTCTAGTAAGGAATAAGCAATGTTCATTTTAAGGAGAATTGGCAGGTTCCGGACCTTGCCTAAGATTACAGAGCTAATCTTTGATAACCAGATGTCTTGGACCTGTTCTTTTTCCCTCCTCCCTTTCATGAAGTTTTCACTGTTTTTAATGCGTAGCCTCTAAGAATTCAGCTGAGATTTTGGAAATTGTGGTCTATGATTTTCAACATGGTTAGTTAGCAAAGCCACAGCTTAAATATAGCATAGGTTGAGAATGATGACTTAAATGACATTTAATCTGTTAGAATGTTGGGATTTTGGACTCGTATCTGTTTGATTTTGGCAATTAAAGGCTTGCTTGTTCATTCGATGGGCATGTTGTGCCTGTTGTCCAAGGAGCTTGTGTGCGTGTCCCACAGGAGACAGGATTAAATTTGGCTTTTCTTCCACATGTTCCCACAAAAGCCAGAAACAGTATGAAGAAAGTGACCATTTGGCTCCAAGTGCGATTTATCCCAGCATTTAGAAGCTAATTAATTTGGTGGGGGTAGAAGTCTTTTAAATGCTGTCTGCAGTGGGAACTTTCCTGGTGGTCCCCATTGATCCACAAAGGTAGTCTGTTCCCAGGTGAGGGCAGGAGTCTGGTGCTGCCTGTGATTGACTGAGCTTTTTGTTGTCATTTCTACCTGGTAATGGAAGAGCTGGCTCTGGGTTTCATTTTCCAGACTGTGTTTGGGGATTGTGTTTAAAAAACAAACCCAAACCCTTGGAATTGGAGCTGTGATATAGCAGCCAGTTTATTTGCATGGGGTACACTGTAATCTTGTCTGGGCTGCTCATGGGAGGGAGAGGGACAAGGAAGACCTCTCTGTCTGCCCCCAGAAGGTCTGTCCTGGAGCTGAAGGGCCTCCTCTTGGGCAGTTTTCTCCTTAACTTCTTGTTAGAAGTTGGAGCTTGCAGTAATCACCATAGGACCATTCTACCCACAATTTTCATTTCAAAGTCTTCAAGACTCCTTTGCTTCCTTTTTTAATTGTTTATTTATTTAGTTGGTTGTTGGGAAATTTTATTTAATTAATCAATTTAGAACATCTTCCCCTTGGTTATAAGAATCATATTTTTTCCTTTCCCTCCCCCCAACCCTTCCCGTAGCCGACTTGCAATTCCACTGGGTTTTATGTGTGTGCTTGATCAAAACCTATTTCCATATTATTAATATTTGCATTAGGGTGATTGCTTAGAGTCTGCATCCCTAATCATATCCCCATCGACCCATGTGACCAAGCAGTTGTTTTTCTTCTGTGTTTCTGCTCCCACAGTTCTTCCATTACATTTGATTGTGTGTACATCTCTGTGTACAATGTTCTGCTCCTCTCACTCTGCATCAATTCCTGGAGGTTGTTCCAGGCTCCATGGAATTCCTCCACTTTATTATTCCTTTGAGCACAATAGTATTCCATCACCAACATATACCACAATTTGCTCAGCCATTCCCCAATTGAAGGGCATCCCCTCATTTTCCAATTTTTGGCCACCACAAAGAGCACAGCTATGAATATTCTTGTACAAGTCTTTTTCCTTATTATCTCTTTGGGGTACAAACCCAGCAGTGCTATGGCTGGATCAAAGGTCAGGCAGTCTTTTAGCGCCCTTTGGGCAGAGTTCCAAATTGCCCTCCAGAATAGTTGGATCAATTCACAACTCCACCAGCAATGCATTAATTTCCCAATTTTGCCACATCCCCTTCAGCATTCATTATTTTCCTTTGCTGTCATGTTAGCCAATCTGCTAGGTGTGAGGTTATACCTCAGAATTGTTTTGATTTGCATTTCTCTAATTACTAGAGATTTAGAACACTTTTTCATGTGCTTCTTGATAGTTTTGATTTCTTTAACTGAAAATTGCCTATTCATGTCCCTTGCCCATTTATCAATTGGAGAATGGCTTGATTTTTTTGTACAATTGATTTAGATCCTTATAAATTTTTTATTTTTAAAAATTAAAATTTCATTTATCATTTAGTGCTTTATGATCATGTTAACTTCTTTGTTTTTCTTGAACTTTTGTGTTTGAAGTTGAGTTTCTACACATCTTTTGTCTTTGCACCAAAAAGGCTCAGAAACTGTCTATTTCATTAAGGATCCACTTTTTTCTTTGGATGATTATATTCAGTTTTTCTGGATAGTATTTTCTTGGTGGTAAGCCTTATATATCCTTTGTGTGATATGTAGTATGAAACCTGCTTAATTTGATTGCTTTTTATATGGCTATGTGGCTGTCGGGTGAACTTATCTTGTTGGCAGGATATACTCACATCCTGGACAGTCAAATGTATTGTTAATTCAGCAATTTTGCAAAACACAGATGGCCTCCAGCTGGGGTTGAGGAAGTGTGGAAATACAAAACAAGGGAATGTTTAAGATTGTGAGCCCAAGGGACAAGAAAGGGGGATGGAGTTGAAGGTCACATTTAGGGAAGAGACCATAAAGAGCATGCTTAATAACTTCATGAATATTAACTTTCAAGCCTCTGGGAGTTTATCCTTCATTTTCTGTAGAAATTGTGAACTTCTCCAAGGTGAAGGAGTTCAGCTGTACCTCTTTGAGTATAGGACTCTCTTTTCCTTCCTACTCTTGAGAGACTGCAAATAAACTTTTTTTCTGAAATTACTCTTATATTAAGACTTGGTCCCTAAAATTTGTAACTACACCAAGTGAACTGAAATCACCTACCCCATTTGCCTTCTGGAATATCATGTTCTAAGCTTTCTACTTTTTTTCCTTAATTTTTATTTTTATTGTTATGCAAAACACACTTCCATATTGGTCATTGTTGTAAAAGCAAACTCAAACATAACCAAAACCCCCAAATAAAACCTAAGATACACAGATGTGAAAGATGACTCCAGTAGTTCTTTTTCTGGGAGTGGATAGCATTCCCAATCCTAAGGCTTTCAGGATTGTCCCAGATCATAGCTTTATAGCAAGGGCTGCTAATAACTATGTGATTCTTATTGTGGCTCCTCAGTACTTGCAAGTTAGTTGCAGTATTTTAAAAAAAATTTTTAAATGAATTAATTTAGAATATTTTTTCATGGTTACATGATTCATGTTCTTTTCTTCCCCTCCCCTTCCTCTCTCCCATAGCCAGTGAGCGATTCCACTGGGTTTTACATGTATCATTGATCAAAACCTCTTACCATATTATTATTATTTGCAATAGAGTAGCACCTCTGTGGAGATTGTCTACTTGGTCTAATACTATACTCAGGCTTTGCAAGCTTGGATGATCTTAAAGCTGCTATAGCCTTTGTCTCCTGTATTTCAGATTCCTTTAGTTTCTGATTAGCCTCCTTCAGTTTCTTTTTAAGATCTTCTATTAAATCATTTCTATCCTCAGCTTCTTTATTCTGCTCTCCATTGTATACATAAGTAGCATCCCTTTTTATGTCCTACAAACTCATAGAATACCAAATAGGATAATAGGTATGAAAGTAATTTCTGACTGCTAGACAGAAATTCTTTACAAATTGACATCTAATATGGTCAATATTCCCTTCTCCCTTGATGTCCAAACCTAGCCATTTCTCCCCTAAGTCAATAATACGATCCAGAAAACTGGCAGATGTTTCCTCAGTCTCCTGCCTCAGTTTCTCAAACTATGCCCATGTACCCAGATGCTTGGAATTATTCTTCATGACCTCTATCAGGGAATCTCTAGTCCAAGATAGATAAGTATGTGCCTGAACTGAGGCATATTTCAGTTCAGAATCAGTACGTGGCCATGGTGTTAAGGTAGGGTCATCTCTATCACTGAAGTAAACTTCTGTTTTTCCTGGGGGCTTAAAACTTCATACAACAAAAGACTTATATTTGCAAAATTAGGATCAAAGATCTTGATCACCCTCTTTAACTCCCATATGACCCACATCAGTTCGTCATTGAACTTGGGAAAACTTTTCTTTAGGCTATCCAGGTCAGCTTGTGGGGAATTGCTTGTGGATCTTTACATGTACCACCTCCAACTCAGGAGATACATAAAGCAGATCACAGAGAGGAAACATTCCTACAGGGACCTTTTCTAAAGCTTCAGCCTCTAACTGGAGCTTTGTTGGTCCTGAATTTGTTACTACCCCACCCAAACCCCACCCTGCAGCTGGCTGTTGTTCATTACTCTTGTTTTTAATTCCAAATAATTTTGCTCCCATTTGGTCCAGCTTCTCTTTCATTTGTAGCACCAGCAGCTTCAGCTCACTGTTTCCAAACTGAAACCAATTTGCTACATCAAGTCTCTTTGCCAGAACCATAGCCACACATGCAAGCTTATAGAAACAAATCATCAGCAGGACAAACACTGGGCAGTATGACAAAGCCCTTCTTATAGTTATCTCCAGTAATGGTTTAATACAATCAAAATCGATTAAATAGTGGAAAAAGTCTGGCATGTTCTTCATTAAAAACATAGATCTTCACCAAATAAAACATCAGCATCCCCAGGATATTGATTTGAGGCATTATTGTATCTTTTAACTCCTCCTCAGATATCCCTGTAGCAGGGATACAATAGCCAGCAGTATTGGCCAGCTTTCAAAACTTTGTAACTAAAGACCAGTACTATTGTGGTACTATGCCTTTTTTTTTTCCCTGCTCAGTCATAGCCAGGGACTACAAGCCTCTCTAAATGTTCCAAAATGACTGCCAGACCCCCTGCTGTGCAGAAACTTCTGAGGACCCCCCCCCCCCAATGGCTATTGATCTTCAGAGAACCACAAGATATTCCAGGTTTCTGTCCCTTCGTGGTTGCCAAATATAAAAAGTATTGTGGTAAGGGATGTCCTACAGGTACCAGAAGGGCTATATTCATTACCTTAGACTCCTTAATTTAGGAGAAGCTGACTGTCCCCCACTGGACCAGTGTGCAAAAAATCACCCAAAGACTTGAAATATATAAAAATTGATGTCTATATTGTAGATTTTCTTGAGAAGAGGGTTATTGGGAATCCCCTGTTACTAGAAATCTCTCTTATCCGGCCAGCTACAATTCCTGCAAAGGAATTTCTTTTGCTTGCCACCCCTATTAGCCTCCCTGATCTACCTCAGTTCCCCCTAACCTTAACTACATAAGCTATTCTTAATAACCCCCAGATGTGTAACTGTTAAAATTATAGTTGAGACTGAAAAAAAATCTAAATTTAAATGGTCGCCTAGGGAAATCCCAAATAATAAAATACCCAAGTCAGCTGCCAAATTTTTGTAGTGATTTAATTACAACAGGAGGAAGAAAATATTGGGGGGGGGGGGAGAAGGAAAGGAGTTTAACTCAGAACCACTCTGGCTCAGGCTGAGCCAACGTGGGTGTTAAGGCCTTGGGAGAGCCAAGGTAGAGAAAGGAGTCAGTCCTTATCACTCACGTGACCAATCTGAAGGAAAGCAGTCTGCTGGGCTCCTCTAACCTCAAGCTCCTGGATGGAACTGAACTCTAGCCCTCTGCACAGGAAGTCCAGAGAACTCCAGAGGCTGTTCTCTACCTTACTTCCTGCATCTCACATGTGCCAGTGGTGGCTCAAGCTTGACTTAGGACCGCCCAGAGGTCTTCTAAAGAATGACCTGATTCTTGAACTTTGAGAAACTTCTCTCTCTGAGTTGTTTCCCAGAGAAGGCTTGGCTATTTCTACTCTGTAATATCAACTCAAAGACAACCTCTTAATCTAAATCATCTGTGAATTTCAAAACTACTCCACCCTATTCAGATCATTCTTTAGAAAATCTGATTTAGCTATTTCCTGATCAATAACTATAGAGATACTTGGAATAACAGAATCAGGTCTTGGAAACTACATTCTCCACCCTACTCAGTGTAACAAGATTAGGAAGGGCTGCAGCAAACTCAAGATTAAATTATTTGAGAATATGGCCTTCAACAGACATGTGCAAAAAAAGGACAGACCTCTGGGCGGTCCTAATTTTCACCAAAAATTGTGAAACAGCTTATTCTAGATTTACTTATTACTTTAGACCCTTGGGTTTTATAGCTTTAGAAGGGAATCTAGAGATAATCTATTCCATTTCCTTCATTTTATAGATGAAAAAACTAATTCACAGATAAATGAAGTGGCTTCCTAGAAGGTCATCATGGTTAGTGGCATCTGTGACATCTCTTGATTTCCAGTCCAAAGTTGATTCCATGACACTAGTGCTGTGTTCAGCTTTGAAAAAACTTTTTTAACATGTATTTTTTAAAAAATATGGAAATACTAAAAAGTTTGTATTTCTAGTATTGTTGTTTAGCTGTTTTTAGCATGCCTGACTCATTATGAGTCTACTTAGATTTTTTTTGGCAAAGATACTGGAGTGGTTTGCCATTTTCTTTGGCTCATTTTATAGATGAGAAAACTTAAGGGAAACAGAATTAAGTGACTTGTCCAGAGTCACATAGCTAGTGAGTATCTGACACCAGGTTTGAACTTAGGAAGATGAGTCTTTCTGATTCTAGGCCTAGCATGCTAACCACTGTACCACCTAGCTGCCCTAGTTAATTGCTAGTATATTGAATGATTTTTGTCACTGTTTTCCAGATAGTAGTATTGTCTTCACTGACAAGTTGCAAATAATAGTTTAATTTTTAAAAAATTAACGTTTTTGCATAGTGCTGTAGGATTGTGATCATATTAAATAATGCAACATTATCAAAATCTTTACAAATGACCTGCGTCTGTGTCAGAATACTCAATTTACATTCCAAGAAGTGGGTAAAAAAATTGCTCTTATGATGTTTAAAAAATGTGTGATGAACTGTGAAGGCATGTAATCAGCATATAAGGTTTTGAGGATATGTTTCTCAACTCACCCTTAGACTCACAGGTTCTCTGTAACCTATTAAGTCAGATTTCCCAGAAGTAGGATCTTCTAGAAATATCCTTAAAGGCTTAAGGTGATTCTTAAATGCGGGTGGATAGATCCCTCATTCCATTGTGTTCTCTACAATATCAATTATGAGGTGAATTGCAGTTAATATTTCCTTATCAGATACTTTCTTGTGATTAGTGCTCTGATATCATTTAACTGATTCACTTCTATAAAGTGATAATTCCTGTAGAAATATAGCATTGATCCCCAAAGCCTTGTAGGACACTGCTTGAGCTCAAACCTATTACTGTTGTAGAGCAGTGGTTCTCAACCTTTCTAATGCCATGACCCCTGTAAAGATTAAAATTTAGGGGAGACGGGGAGACTGAGACAGGTGAGGCAGGTAGAAATTAGTTTCTCTTTGCAAGAAGTATTATATTTTTTTAGAGGCTTATTAAAGGTTAAAGATTAAAGAATATACAAGTAAGAAACATGTGCCTAGGCCAGAGGCCTAGACAAAATAACCTCACATCACGCAAGAGACGCGCCTGCTCCAAAACGGAAGTCCAAAGAGCCAAGAGAGAGCCCCTCAAAAGCCTTTGAATCAGCTTAAATACCTTCTCGATCTTGGCCCAGGTGAAATTACAAGGCATTCTGGGGAAGTGGAGCAAAGGCTCGTGGGGATTATAGTCCTGTATTCAAGTCTATTTTTTACACCCCGCAGTACAGTTCTTCATGTTGCAGTGTCCCCAAACCAAAACATGATTTTGGTGGCTACTTCAAAAATGTAATTTTGCTACAGTTATGATTAGGAATGTAAATTACCTGATGTGCATTCTGTATTCTCATTGCTACAAATTGAGAGGTTGAGAATCGCTGTTGTAGAGAATGAATGGGATGTCATTTAGCGCACAGTGCCTGGCACAGGAGGTCCTTAATTAATGCTGATCCTTCTTCCCCTCCAACTTAATGCTGTCACTGCAGAGCATTTGTCGCAATATTTTTTACTTGCAGATACAGCATTGGCCTTTAGAGGAGTTGCAATCTCATCTTGAGCTGGACTAGTTTAGGCCCTCATCCTCCAGCACGTCTTGTGATGCACCACAGCTATTGTGACCTTTCCATCCTCCCAAGGCTATAGTTATCTCCAGTTCTCCTATATCTAAGGCAATAACTATTAGATAACAAAAGGCCATGGAAGCAGCAGTGGGACCCTCTGTTCCTTAGCATATTGGCTGGCTGTGGAGATAAGGCCTGAAGTCTGCATGGGAAGGCCTACAGCTGTAGTCCTTGCCCCTTTGAGGACCTCTGGGAATGAAGGCACAAGAGCCCAGTTACTCCAGTTCTAACTCTGCATTCAGTTAAAAATGATCTTTCACCATGTCCTGAGTGAACTAGAAACAAGGGTTTCTGTGTGTACTGTACTTGATCTGAAAGCTATACCTCTCATGCTTATCATTGTTGGGTTTGGCCCATTTGGTCCATTACAGAGAGTTGTAAGAGTTTGGAAAATATTTTGAGTGATGTCTACATGAACAGAATGAGTAACACCCCTTCCCCCAAGTAGTTACTTTACGGAAGACTATATTTTTGGATTCATAAAATTGTTAATTTAACTTTTTAATAACTCCTCAAAATGTGATATTTATAACTTGAATCATCATTTTGGGTTTCTATGATACTGCATTCTTTTATTTGTAAAAGATCACTTAATTATATTTAAAAGGTCACTTAGAGCAAATCTTAAAATTTACAAGTTCTTTGAAAAAGAAAGGAAATGTTTTAAAACTTAATTTTAACCAATAAAAAAATAGAACATTTTTCTTATCTACATATGAGCCAAATTATGTTTTCATTACTGACTTCCCTCTATTTGGTTTCATTACTTATGCAATACATTGGTCTTTGTCTAGCATCTTATGGTGCTAAGAGAACTATGTGGACTCATTGATTTTTCTAGGCTGTGTACATCTGACCTTGAACAGATTTTTGAGAAATGGCTGGCACATCATGACCAGCAGACTTTGTGGTTTGTTCCTTGTTTTTTGACATGAAACCTCACTTGAACCTAGTATTACACCAAAAGAATAAGAATGACCAGTATTTCTCAACCTAGATTTTTTTTTAACATTATATATTTAATTCAGATAATCTTTTCAATTAAATGTTTTAAAATGCTAACAATCACTTTTCTAGATGAATGATTACTGGTGTTTAATGTGTGACATTTGCTGTGATGAGAGATTTAGGAACACTAGAAAAATTCTGCAAAGGTTGTAGCTTTTTAAAAGCTAAATATATATGTGTTGTAATTTGCAGATCAGACAGTAGTGTGTTAAATAGTGTTTTGGAAGATGCACTTATCAAAATTTTTTGGTCAGTATATATCAAACATTGTGCTGATTACTGTAAATACAGTGATGTAAATGAAATCTCTCCTGCTTTCAAAGAGCTTACATTCCATCTGGGGAAATAATTTGCATATAAACAAAATGCAAAATATATACAAAGTAAATGCTAGATAATTTGAGGAATAGGACCTGATAGCCAGAAGGAATGGCCTGTGGTGGTAGTGTTGAAGCCAATGAATCTTTTTTTTCTTCTGGAGTTTCAAGGTGCAGGAAGGCTTAAAAAAGATCAGGTAATTGCATGAATGCATTAAGCCCCATTGAACATAGGACCACTAGGTTACCTGCCTTTGGATGGGCTCTAACTGTTCCATATCAGAAGAACTGAGTGGGTTAAAGCTTCCATGATGATCAAAATTAGGAGTGAATCATCCCCCCTCCCTGTTTCCCAAAAAAACTTGGAAGGGGGATGAGAAAGAGCTTCTAGTATAGCCATGCTTCATTTGTGCTCAGAAAGAACCAGAAATTCTATAGGTTGAGGTCAGATGGGGGTGGGGATGGCAGGGAGTACCATGTACAAAGGCATAGAGACTAGAAATGACATGAGGTATGAGGGAAAGCGGGCTGGCCTATGGGGTGCATTAAGGGGAACAATGCATAATTACCCTGGAGAAAGCAGTTAGGGACTTCTTGGTGGGTTGTCCTCCTTCATCCCAGAAGAGGAGCCCGATAGGAGCTCAGAAGCTCTAACCCTCTGGGTGAAGATGTCTCTAGGGTGGCCCATCTCCCATTTCTTAGGAGTGGCTGAAGTTTGTGGCAGGCAGAGCCTGTCTGGCCATTCTTTCCCAGGGCTCACAGAGTTATTCAGAGAGACCTCGAGATGGCCTGTGAGAGCTTGTCTCCCCTCAGTCCTCTCTAAAGTGGTCTTTAAGCCAAATGTGTATTTGGCATTCAAACAGCAGTTGGAGCCTCTGGCAGGAATGCTTGGCAGTTCAGCTTGAGGAAGGTCCTTTGTGTTTGGTTCCTTCTCTCACCAGGTAATCTTTGGAATCTTCCCAAGACAAGTGAAATGGAAGCAGTTCTGTTTTCAGATTGTCCAGGATTCACAGGTGTCTATACAGCAGTGATTCTGTAGTGGGAAGCCTGGTAACTCCTGTCTTGTCCTTCCTTTTGGAGTCTCCTGGACATTGAGCTAGCTCTCTCAAAGCATTGGAAAGAACACTGCCCAGTGAAGTGAACTTAGCCACAGCATTGGAATTTCTTTCTGTGCTGTGACCAATGATCTCATGTATGCATGGTGCTCTGCTGACGAGTAGAGATCTGCTATTTTCTGGGTGTTAATTGTCTGGCCAAAATGAGCCTGAGTGGTAGATGATCAATCCACCCTCTGTTGCCTCTTGGCCTCAGAGCCTGTTGAGTGCACAGTTATCTGTGAACAAAACGTTGTGCACCAGCTCACCCTCCGCTTGAGTCTTGTGGCTTGTGAAGGGCTCATGGAAGAACACGGCAGAGTTTATCCGTTTTGTCCTCCCCTTTCCTAATGGTTGGCCTACCTGGGCTCTCCTGCAGGATTGTGTACTTGCTTCTGTGCAGCATTGTTATTAAAAGAGGATGGCCAACTACCCCACTGATGATAAATTATTTAACTTGAAAAGGCTACAAGCAAAGACCAAGGAGGGGGAGAGATGCAAGCTCAAGGAGAAGACCCATCTCTACCACTGGATAGGTGTAGGGCTGGAAGACTCAGTATGATTTCTACCCTCAGTTGGTTTGTAAAATGATTCTTGGGCTCCTAATGCCTTCTTTTTTGGAGTGTTGTTGGGAGCCTAGATTCTCTAGTTAAGAGAGTTCTTATCTCATTTCTGTTTTCTCTGCCCAAGTGAATTCAGTGAGCATTGGAAACAAAAGAGCAGAAAATATTCAACTGGTAACTGATATATCCTCTTTGTAAGAAATGCAATACAAAGGGGATGTTTTGGTGCTTTTTGGTGAATTCAAGTCACTTGTGGCCTAGGTGAATGAACTCTTATCTGAATACTAGAGGAAAAAAATGGTCAGATAACATTGTTGAATTACTCTCAGACCTAGTGTTTACTGCTGTTTGAAAGATTTTGGAAAAATAAGAGTTTCTCCAAGGTTTAGAGAAGGCCAGATATTCCCATTTGGGTGGGTAGATGAACCAGGGAAAAGCAAGAGTATGAAAGCTGTAGGACAATGAACTCTAGTTAGAAATTGTAGAAGGCATTATTACAGAGATGATTTATGAATATTTTTAAATTTTATTTGGTTAATTTAGAACATTATTCCTTGGTTACAATAATCACATTATTTCCCTCCCTCCCCTCCACCCACTGTTCCAGCAGCCAACTCGCAATTTCATTGGGTATTACTTGTGTCCTTGATCAGAATCTATTTCCGTGTTGTTGGTGTTTGCATTAGGATGTTCATTTAGAGTCTACATCCCCAGTCATATCCCCTTGACCCACGTATTCAAGTAGTTGTTTTTCTTCTATGTTTTTACTCCCACAGTTTTTCCTCTGAATGTGAATAGTGGTTTTTCTCATAGATTTCTCCAGGTTGTTCAGGATCACTGCATTGCCACTAATGGAGAAGTCTATTACATTCGATTGTACCACAGTGTATCAGTCTCTGTGTACAATTTTCTGCTCCTCTCACTCTGCTTCAATTCCTGGAGGTTGTTCCAGTCCCCATGGAATTCCTCCACTTTATTATTCCTTTGAGCACAATAGTATTCCATCACCAACAGATACCACAATTTGTTCAACTATTCTCCAATCGAAGGGCATCCCCTCATTGTCCAATTTTTTTGCCACTACAAAGAGTACAGCTATGAATATTCTTGTACAAGTCTTTTTGTCCATTATCTCTTTGGGGTACAGACCCAGCAGTGCTATGGCTGGATCAAAGGGTAGATATTCTTTTGTTGCCCTTTGGGCATAGTTCCAAATTGCCCTCCACAGTGGTTGGATCCATTCACAACTCCACCAGCAATGCATTTTTTCCCAATTTTGCCACATCCCCTTCATCATTCATTACTTTCCTTTGTTGTCATGTTAGCCAATCTGCTAGGTGTGAGGTGATACCTCAGAATTGTTTTGATTTGCATTTCTCTAATTACTAGAGATTTAGAACACTTTTTCATGTGCTTCTTGATAGTTTTGATTTCTTTAACTGAGAATTTCCTATTCATGTCCCTTGCCCATTTATCAGTTGGAGAATGGCTTGATTTTTTGTACAATTGATATAGTTCTTTATAAATTTGGGTAATTGGGATTAGACCTTTGTCAGAGGTTTTTGTTATGAAGATTGTTTCCCAATTTGTTGCTTCCCTTCTAATTTTGGATGCATTAGTTTTGTTTGTATAAAACCTTTTTAATTTGATGTAATCAAAATTATTGATTTTAAATTTTGTGTTTTTTTTCTAGCTCTTGCTTGTTTTTAAAATATTTCCTTTCCCACAAAGATCTGAAAAGTATACTATTCTTGTGTTCACATAATTTGCTTATAGTTTCCTTCTTTAAATTCAGGTCATTCATCCATTCTAAGTTTATCTTGGTGTAGAGTGTGAGATGTTGATCCAAACCTAATCTCTCCCATACTATCTTCCAATTTTCCCAGCAGTTTTTATCAAAAAGTGGGTTTTGGCCCCCCAAAACTGGGATGTTTAGGGTTTATCATAGACTGTCTTGTTGACATCATTTACTCCAAGTCTATTCCACTGATCCTCTTTTCTGTCTCTTAGCCAGTACCAAATTGTTTGATAACCACTGCTTTCTAGTATAGTTTGAGATCTGGGACTGTAAGTCCTCCTTCCTTTGGATTTTTTTTTTCATGATTTCCCTGGATATCCTTGATCTTTTGTTCTTCCAAATGAAGTTTGTTTCTTTTTTTCTAATTCAGTAAAAAAATTTATTTTGGTAGTTCAATCGGTATGACAGTAAATAAGTAGATTAATTTGGGTAGGCTTGTCATTTTTATTATGTTAGCTCATCCCACCCATGAGGAATCAGTGTTTTTCCAATTGTTTAGATCTAATTTTAATTGTGTGGAGAGTATTTTGTAGTTGTGTTCGTATAGTTCCTGTGTTTGTCTCAGCAGATAGATTCCTAAGTATTTTATTTTGTCTAGGGTGATTTTATTTTATTTTATTTTTTCTTTTTAAACCCTTACCTTCCGTTTTGGAGTCAATATTGTGTATTGACTCCAAGGCAGAGGAGTGGTAAGGGCTAGGCAATGGGGGTCAAGTGACTTGCCCAGGGTCACACATCTGGGAAATGTGAGGCCAGATTTGAACCTAGGATCTCCTGTCTCTAGGCCTGGCTCTCAATCCACTGAGCTACCCAGCTGCCCCCTAGGGTGATTTTAAATGGAATTTCTCTTTCTAATTCTTGCTGCTGAGATGTGTTGGAGATATATAGGAATGCTGATCACTTATGTGAGTTTATTTTGTATCCTGCAACTTTGCTAAAGTTGTTGATAATTTCAACTAGCTTTTTGGTTGATTCTCTAGGACTCTCTTAAGTAGACCATCATATCATCTGCAAAGAGTGATAACTTGGTCTCCTCATTGCCATGATTTATGAATATTGATGAAGGGGTGATTACATAGAGCTAGCATAGCTACAGCAAACATAATGCTAGACCAATTTAATTTCCTTTTTTGATAGGGGATTATGGTATATATAAGTTAGTAGGATCTTAGCTAAGTATTTGGGAAAGTATCTCATACTATTGGAAAAGGTGGGTAGAGATGTGGGCCAGATATGAATATAGTTGATTGTATTTGAAATTGTTTGACTAGTCCCAAAGAGTATTATTTATTTGAGTTCCCTTTGACAGGATATCCCCAGGAGAGGCCTGTAGGGATATATATTCAGTCTTGTGCTAGTTAAAAATTTTTTAAAAATCAATTACTTTGATGAAGATGTAGTTCAGAATCTTAAGATTTACAGGTGACATATATACATATGACATATACAGCTGAGTATACCTAAAACATTGGATGGCAGTGTCGGGATTCAAACAGATTTTGGCAAGCAGAAAAAATATGATGAAGTGTTATAGTGACAAATTTAAAATCTTATATAAGGATTCAGCAAATCATCTTGAGACGAACAAGATGATGGGAAACAAAGTTAGATAGCAGTTTGAAGTGGGTGTGGAGATTTTGGTGGATTCCAAGATAAATATGAGTTAGAAGTACATTTTGTAGATAGTCATAAAAGGTAATGGGACTCTACGCTACCCTGAAGAATGTATTTTACAACAATTAGGAAGCAAAGGTCCCTCCAGATTCAGTCCTGAGCATTTCATTTTGGGAAGGAGGTTAATAGGGTGATGAACATCCCAGGGAAGGCATTAGATATCACAAAGGACCTTCAGAATTGGTTGAAGGTCTCGGGGATGCTGAACTTAGCAAAGAGAAGATTTTGAGGAGACTTGAAGCACTTGAAGGTCTGATATGTGGAAGAGGGTAGAGTAGTAGTTAATTTTTTTCTGTAGAGGACAGAACCAAGAGCTCTGGTTGGGAGTTAGCATGGTGAATAGGAAGGTTTCATGTATTAGAATTGTCCAGAAATAGAAGTTGCTTCTTCCCAGGCAGTGGGCTCCAACTCACTGGGAATTTTGAAGCAATGCTGAATTTTCTAGGAATGCTAAAGTGAACGTTTCATAGGTAGGACATAGGTATAGATTGAATTAGATGACTGGTAAACTCCCATTAGAAGAGAGAGAGACATAAAGTGAACTATAAGAAATAATAAGAGAGAAAAGACTGAAATTACCGAAGATCTCAAGAGGAAGAAAACTCAAAATATCTTGATGATTTGAAAATAAACCAGCAGGTGGAGTTGTGAATTGATCCAACCATTCTGAATGGCAAGTCGGAACTATGCCTTTTGATCCAACAGTACCACTGCTGGGTTTATACAAAAGAGATCATAAGGAAAAAAACGTGTACCAAAATATTCATAGCCACCCCCTTTGTAATGGCAAAAACTTGAAAATGAAGGGATGCCCTTCTATTGGGGAATGGCTAAACAAATTGTGGTTATCTATTGGTGATGGACTATTATGCTCAAAGGAATAATGAATTGGAGGGATTCCATGTGAACTGGAACGACCTCTAGGAAGTAATGCAGAGTGAAAGAGCAGAACCAGGAGAATATTATACACAGAGAGAGATACACTATGGCACAATTGAATGAAATGGACTTCTCTAGTAGTAACAAGGCACTGCTCCAGAACAATCCTGAGGGACTTATGAGAAAGAACACTATCAACATTGAGAGGAAGAACTGGAAGTAGAAACACAGAAGAAAAACAACTGCTCGATCACATGGGTTGATAGGGATATGATTGGGGATATAGACTCTAAATGATCACCCTAGTCCAAATATCAATAATATGGAAATAGGTCTTGATCAGTGACACAGGTAAAACCCAGTGGAATTGCGTGTTGACTACAGGAGGGGAATGGGAGGAGGGGAGGGGAAGAATAAAAATTAATTAATTTTAATTTTCAAACCAAAAAATAAAAAGAAAAGAAAGGAGAAGAAAAAAAACATCAGGGAAATAATGTAAAAAGGAAAGAAAGTCTTCAGATCTATTAAGTTTAGACCTTTATGAATAAATACTATAAAACAAAAGGAACATATTCAATAGAGTACTATGTGGAATTTGAGGAGAACATGGAAACACAACACCCTGTTCCTGAGTACTTTACAAGAGAAATGAGAATTTGGAGAACACATTTTTGAAATAATTAAAAGAGAAATAATGGGCAGAAAAGAAAAATGTGAATATTCAATTGCAAATCTCACCAAAGTAAAAAAAAAAAGAGAGGACACCAGATTGAGAATGTAAATTACACAAAACTAAAAGATAATCTAGAAGAAGAAAAGCAAAAGGCAATAACATTAAAAGAATCCATAGATTTCCTTTCCCTAGTATAGTGCTTGGCACATGGTAAGGTGCTTGAGAAATGTTTATTACTTTCTTCTAGTCATTTGAAGATTCCCCCCCCCCCTCAACGGAACTTTTAAATTTAACTACTCCTACTTACATGTCTTAGAATTTGTAGCCTTGGGTTTTTGTGTTCAGGTTTTTTTTTTTTAAGTTAACATATTCGATAAAGCTTCCCCAACCCTCCACTGTGTCAGTATAAAAGAAAACAGAACACATACAATAAATAAGCATATTCATCCATATCCTCACATTGGACACATTCAGTAATACCTCTCCCTCTTTGTTTCTAGTCTATCACTTTTTTTTCTTTGGAGGTAAATATTATAAGTCACCAGTGGTCTTCAGTGGTTGATTTTTCCATCTATGAAGTGTGGATTAGACTTTCTTTTAGTACCCCTACTTAGTACTTCACCAGACACTAAATAAGGGAGTTCGCAAGTCACTTGCTAAAATTAGTGATAACTCCAGAATCCAACAAGTAAGAGAATTCACAAGTCACTTACTTAAAGAGTTCACACCCTCAGAAACACAGTCAGGAACTTGTGAATCCTTTTGATTCACCTTCAGAGGAAGGGGTGTGAATTTCACAGGCACTGTCCACTTGGGCAGTGCTAGGCAATTTCGAAACTATGGTTGACCTCTTTGAAGAGGGGAAGGGACAAAAAGGACTATAAAAGTCCTGATCTTCTTTGGCAAGAGGGTCTTCTTTCTGCAAGCAGTCTTCTGGAAAATAGTCTTCGGGAAGTCCTCTTCAGCCTGAATCTGGAACTTGGAGGATCTTGGACTGGGACTGCTGCTTGGAGCTATGACTTGGATCTTGGCTTTGACTTGGGACCTTGGCTTTTGGACTGCCTCTTGGGTGAGTGAGTAACTGGTCTTCCTTTCCTGACTTCTGGAGAGATTAGTTCTAGAGAGGCCTTCTCTTGGAAGAGACTGTAAGGGTGGAACATCGAGTTAACAAGCCTCGATAGGCTAGACATCTTCTCTACCCTCTTTTTGTATTTCTCTACTTTCACTTTTTCCACCTTTTTTGTAAATAAAGCTACTAAAAGTAGCTTGAGCTATAATATTATTAAATCGGCTACCACAGTGTTATCTTAAAATTCTCTTATATTTTAGTCAAACCCTTAATTTATTTCCTTACACATCAATCAGACCAGACTTTCAAAATTATTCATGAGATATGTTTTGTGTGATTCAAATTACTTTACTATATAGGCTTCTACTTATAACTTCATTATCAGTCTTCCCCTGCTATATTGCAGTTCGCTTATTGCAGCTTCATCTAATTCTGCATTGTGGAGTTTTTGCTATATTGTGGGATTTTGCGGATGAATTCTGTGCTGTACATTGGAAATGCAGTATGCCACTATGGCTTGTGCAAGTTTGCCAACGTGAGATCATACAGAGCACTTTTGGCTGATGGAATGATAAATGACTGACCACAGTGCTGTGTTCTGTATCCTGGGTGCTGATTGGCTCAGTGACTGTAGCATTGGTCTGTTTACTCTACCACTACTTCAAAGATTTTCACCTATCACAGGAGTCTCTGGAATGTAACTTCCATGATAGGTGAGGGATCACTGCATAGCATAAACTCCTCCCTCCCATTTCTTTCCTTTTCTTCCTTATTTCTTTTATTTCCCTATTTCCTTTCTCCTTTAAGAATATAAGAACTTGACAAATAAGGCCTCCTTATTTTGACTCCTCCTGTGATCTCTGTTGGCATGATTCTTAAAGAATTCTTGTATAACTCTGCTCCCTCCTCTAGTTGCAAATACTTTATAAAATCTTTTCTGATTGTTCACTTGTAGTTATCTTTTTTCTGTTTCTCTTTACTCATGTATTTTAATTTCAGATTCGGCTATTCAAAAGACTAAGCTCTAGTCTTTTTAATTTTGAATTACATCTTTTATTTCATTAAAAGTTCATTTTATCCTCTTTAGTATTCTGGAATTTGCTGAATGGATTATTCTTTTTTATAAACCTGCATTTTTTGCTCTTTCTTTAGAATGGTATCTGCTAAATCTTGTGTGATCCTGGATCTGGTAACTTGGTACTTAAACTCTTCCTGACAGTTTACAGTATTTTTCTTTGACCCTGGAAGCACTAAACTTTGGCCCTGACATTCTGGGAATTTTCATTTTGGCATTTATTTCAGGATGTGACCAGTGGATTCTATTTTCACTTTGCCTTCTTTTTTTTAATATGTCAGGGCAGTTTTCTTTCATGGTTTCTTGAAATATGATATCCTGACTCCTTTTTGGGGGTAATGACTTTCAGGTACACTGATTCTTAAATTTATCTCTTATTTGATCTGTGTTCTAGATCAATTGTTTTTTGCTATATCATCTTACATTTTGTTCTCTCTCTTTTTCTTTCTTTTGACTTTGTCTTATTCTCCTTGTCTTATGAAATCTTTTACTTCTTTAAGGTCCATTTTTACTTTCAGAGAGTCTGTTATTTGGGCAAAATTTTGTTCCTCTCCTGCCAAGCTATTATTTCTCTTTCCAAGTTTCTCTTCCACAGAACTCGTTACTTTTATAATTCTTTCCTTTATCTGCTTCCTTTCATTTATAATGCCATTTTAAAACTTAAAAAATCATTTTAAAATAATTTCAGGAATTTTAATTGTTCTTATGGGTGAGCTATATTTTTCTTTCTTTGAGGCTTTGCTTATAGATCTTTTGCAGTTATTCTCTTCTGGGTTGGTGTCATGGGCAACCCTAACGTCATAACATTTTTATTGAGGTTAGGAGGAAGCCTGTAAGCAGCTGTGGGCATGGAACAAGAAGGGATAAGCCAGTGACGACTAGCTCTAGATATCCCCATACTACAGGAATTTTGGGAGTCGAGTTAAGCCTGGCTGTCCTAATTCAGAGCTCTGGGTGATCCCTTGATTTTGTGGCTTTGGCCTTGGAATGGGCTTGAATCTGTGACCAGCTCTGAGCATTCCTATATAGCTACCTTTGCTTGAAGCTCTGGGTGCAAAGTCTCTGTCTAATTCATTCCTGTTACATAGTTCCTGTTGTGGTATTTGCTTCAATTTGTGATCTTGGATTAGAAAGATGACTCACTGTAGCTTCTTATTTCCTGTCAGGTTTTCTTAGATTTTTGTTAGAATTATTGATTATTGAGGGATGTGGGGAATGGAGAGAGAGGTGTTGTGGTGAGGGGTAGCTGGACCTTACTGCTTTTCCTTTCTACCTATCTTGGTTGTTTCTATTCTATAATTACCACTTCAGTAAATACAACTTATGAGAAGTGGTAGGAGTATAGATTCAAATCCTGCCTCTGATACTTATCTAACCCTGTAACTATGGATAAATTGTTCAATCCTGGAGCCCTAGTTTCTTCATTTCTAAAATATAGTTAATAATGTATGAACTATAGAGATGGGAGGTCCTGGGTTCAAATGTGGCCTTAGACACTTGCTAACTGTGTGACCCTGGGCAAGTCACAGCCCCTGTTGCCTAGCCCATGCTGCTATTCTGCCTTGGAACCAGTACAGAATATTGATTCCTAGATGGAAGGTAAGGGTTTAAAAAAATATATATATATATGAACCACCTCACAAAATTGTTATTAGATTCAACTCAGATGTTATATTTGAATCCTTTAAAAAGTGCTATGTTATACTGGGTAGTAGAATTGTGAAATGATCTGTTAAGGGGTAGCAATGTCAGGGGTTTTTATAAAAGGTTGGACTGGATTATTCAAAAGGAGGGACTCCAGGAATTTAATTCATTCCAAAGATATTTATTTTAACAATTTATTTATAAAATATAGAAGAGTGAAAGTAAGAAAAATCAGAGAGAGAATAGGGTAAGATATTTAACCTACACACTAAGTATTTTGCTTCGTCCCTGGGCTCAACCCAGGCAGGGCTAATTAGTCCTTAGCTGGAGGGGCCTCAGTCTTGATCCGAGGACCTGGGGATGCAGGGAGCCTCTCTCAAGAGGGGAGGCCTCTCCTGAGGCCAGTCCCTTCAGAAAATCCAGGAAAGGGGTCGGCCTTTTTCACTCACCCCATGTGTTAGTCCAAAGTTCAAGAGCAGTCCAAGGTCTCAGTTAGAGGTCCTCAGAAGTCAAGGCGAAGACTGAAGAGAGAAGAGATAGCGCCCACAGGAAGTTCTTAACATTTTAAAAGTTCATTCCTTTTCATCACTTCCTGTGACTTTCTTCCATTTGACATGTACCAATTATAGCTAAAGCTTTGCTTAGGACTGCTGGGGGGGCAGTCATTAGATTCTGATTTGTCACTCACTATCGCACATATGGATCATTTTAAGTCTTTTAACATGTTTTACAAATACAGTATTATAAGATTTTTGGAAATTTTCATCAGACCAAGAATAGCTGCCTTTAGGCTTTTTGTCAGGTGACTGTCATTGTTTACCACAGGAAACTTCCAAAATGCTTGTACCCACCTCAGGAACTTCTGCGGGAGACGTTCTATCTCCTCATTTAGTAGATATGGTCCTTGAAAGAGTATCTCTTATGTTTGAGCACTGCTAATCTGTAGTGATACAGACACCCAAGAAAAATAGGCCTGAGCCTTACAGAGTGCCCTTAAAGGAGGATGTCCAGTCCGCAAAGGCCTCTGCAGGCCAGAGCAGGTGGCACTTCTCTGGGTCATGGCTTTTGAGTTATTGTCAGCAGAAGATGGTGTTTGCTGAATCTGAGTGACACTTAAGTGCTATTTTTGTTTTAGCACGAATATTTAGCACTCCCCCCACATACACATCCATTTTCTGGTTATGGAGTCCTGTCCTCTTTTTCTTTACTTCCTTCCTCTTTACAGAGTGACCATTATTATAATGACCTAAATTATGATACATATCTATAGGTTAGTAGAAAGAAAACATTTGAACCTTCCTAATGATGAAATTGTTCAATGTAACTGCTTTTTCCCAGAGGATTTATAGTGAAATGTTCTGTCACCTTCCAAATAGAGTGATGGACTCCAAGTATAAATTGAAGCATAATTTTTAAAAGTAATCCCATAAAGTAAATATAGGAATTTATATTGCTTAACGGTATATATTTCTAATGGGTTTTGTCTTTCTTGCTTTATTACTGAGTAGAGGAGGGGAGTAGGGAGAGAGAATTTAGAACTTAAAATTGAATTTAAAGAAAATAAATTAGTAAACAAACACAATTGCAATTTTTTTTTCAAGTATTTACAGCCTTTGCTGACTTATGGAGAAGTTTAAGAATGGTCATATGATACATTCATGGGATTTGACAGTACAACGTATTAAAACACTTCAGGTGTCTTGTATTTTTATATTATGTTGATATTTGAATCTTAGGGTCATAAATGGTCATTATATTCTTTTTTAAAAATCATAACAACTATTATTATATTGCCATGCTATTTCTTACCTCCACATGCTTTTTGAAATAGACGTTTGTTGTATGATTAGCATAGGATTCTTCTTGCTTAAGAAAACCCCACATCTTTATTGTTTCAAGTCTTGTCTAATGTGATAGTGTAGCAGCTGTTTAATAATTAATCCTTTTAGCATTGAAGCTGTCATAATATCTTCTTATAGTTTTATATTTGGCATTTTGGAATATTAATTACTATATAGGTATGAAATATGAGTGGTCCTATGAACCCAGAATGCATTTTTAAATTTTATTATTTAATTAATGAATTTAGAATATTTTTCCATAGGTACATGTTCTTTCCCTTCTCTTCTCCCACCCCCCTACCTTAGCCAATGAGCAATTCCACTGGAACCCTGAAATCATGACCAAAACAAATTAGAGAGAATAGGTATCCTTGAATATCCTTTAAGGATAAACACCTCTGACAGAGGTATGATAGGCATCAGTGAATTTTAAATGAGTTTTTGAGTTGCATTTAGACAGTTCAGCCCAGAACCTAATATACAGTATTCTGAAAATGAAAATAAGTACTATAATCTATCTTGATCTAATAAATAACAGATAATTTCTGTTAGCTGTAAAATTGTTTAACTGTATTTCTGTTTTCATGAATACACTCCAGTGGATGTCTCCAATAATAAAAAAAGGGATGGCTACATCTTAAAAAGTTATATTAAAAAGCAATTTGAGTATTTCATAGCCAACTACATGTCACAGTGAGTACTGCTTTGTAAATGGAATAAATTGTTAGTCTTGGGAGATTGTAGGAGAAGATAAAAAGTGAGTAGCTGAAAGATTGCTTCCTAATTAACAGCTAATCAATCAATCAAAAAATTAATTAATTAATTAATTGACTAACAAGAGTCTGCATGACTTGACAACTGAAAGGGATAGACATTTTATCCTTAGGAGTGATTAGTGGCACTAAGAATTTGAGATGAAATGCCTTGCTTTCTCTATAAATACCACAAGATGGTTAAGAAAGAAAAGTTGGGTGGCCCCTACATGTGTTCACATGTTTAAAATTGGAATTGTTAAACTAGGAGAAAATATCTTTTTTTTATTTTGGAAATTTTGTTTATTGTAGCTTTTATTTAATGTAATATGTTATATGTGAAATGAAAATGAAAATATTATAATTAATCAGCATCATAAAAGCATTTAGTTGAGTTATAATAATGCCAAGTGGAATACAACATTGTTCTTGAGACTAAAGAACAATTTAAAATGTAATTCAATATAATTGTAGAAAAGTCAGTAATTGATTTTGTGATTCCTTTTTAACAGAGAGAAAAAAGAGTTTGCTTCACTTTTTTTTTTTTTAAACCTTACCTTCCATCTTGGAATCAATACTGGGAATTGGTTCTAAGGCAAAAGAGTGGTAAGGGCTAGGCAATGGGGTTAAGTGACTTGTCCAGGGTCACACAGCTCAAAAGTGTCTGAGGTCAGGTTTGAACCCAGGACCTCCTGTCTCTGGGCCTGGCTCTGACCCTGAGCAAGTCACTTAACCCTGTATGCCTCAGTTTCCTCATCTGTCTAATGAGCTGGAGAAGGAAATGACAAATGACTCCAGTATCTTTGCCAAGAACACTCCAAATAGATTCACAAACAGTTGGACAAAACTGAAAACGTCTAAATAACATTTTTTTTCTTCATTGTTTCCTATACAGTATACTAGGAAACAGGATTTCCTTTCCCACAAGCAATGCCAGGTGCTTAAATTTTTTTTTTTACTGCTTTTTTTACCATAATTTCCCAATAAATTCTCTATCATCCTTCAAACAAATAACCTATCTCTTATAACAAAGAATATGAAGTAGGCAAAAGAAAATGAAAGATCTTCCCACACAAATTCATACATCACTTGGGTCTGTCTCAGTAATCCTCCACTTCTGCAAAGATGGGCAAGAACTGTATTCTCTGGTCTATTTTGCAGGGATAAGCTGGTCACTCTTCTTACATGGCATTTGGTTTTAGTTGTTCTTTTTTCCAACTACATTGTTGTAAACATCAAATATATTATTGCCCTTCTTTTTGTTATTTCATCACTTTATAAAAGCCTCCCCATGGTCCTTTGTAGTTTAAATATTCATAATTTCTTAAAGTTCTTTATTGTTCCATTATAATCATGTTCTTCACTTTCCATGATTGATAGCATCTATTTTGTTTTTAGTTCTTTGCTATGACTTTTTTTTTGGTGCATGGGAGACCTTCCTTTTTGTTTTTTTCTTTTTATAGATGTTTAGTAATGTAAACTTCAAGTCAAAAGCTATAGACTACTTAACAGTTTTTCTTCCTGTAATTTGAAGTTATTTTCCTGAATAAATGGACCAATTCACAGCTCTAATGGTATACTATTACATTATCTTTTCACAGTTCCTTCATTATTGACTATCTCTGATTTTTGCCAATTAGCAATGTGTGAGCTGCAATCTAGGAATTGTTTTGATAAGTATTTGTTTTATTAGCAGCAATTTTGTTTGTTTATTATTTGTTTACAGTTCCTATGACATTCAGTCCACTGCATTATGGCTCTTGGTCATAGGTATTTGGATTTTTTCTGTAGGCATTTTGGAAATCAATCTTTATTTTGATGCATGGCAGAATGGCCCAGTGTATTGAAAGTCTATGAGATACATACATATAGGGCTTGTGGGGCCCAACCATTTAACTTCTTGGTGCTTTTGGACATTTGGCAATCATATAAGTTTCAGAGAAGGGTCTGATCTTCATTGGTTATGGAAGTTTCCTTATGTAGGAACTGCCTTTCTGGATGAAATCACAGGTTCAGCCTCTGTTCATGTTTAATATATTGTCCCACACCTCTAGTTGCTTTCTTGCTTATCTTGGCAGCACTGCTTTTATTTGCATAAAACCTTGGGTTTGGGGGCAATTATCTCTGTTTTATTGAGCAGTTCTTGTCAGGCAACTTATTTTCCAAGTACTTTTTTGTTTAGAGCTTACCAAACATCAGATTGTTGCTGTATCTTTGGATCTGGTATATTTGTTTCTAGTGTTCATTTATTACACTTAAGTGACATAACTTTATTTTCACTATTCTTCTGAGTGAGCAGGGGCATTCGTTTATTTATTCTTCAGTATAGAAATATCAGATACCTTTTGAGTCCTGAAATCCTGTCTTTCTTAGTTGAATTACTATGTAGTACAGCTATTTTGTTTTGCAAAATGGAAACCCTTTTCATGTTTTCCTCTTTGCAATTTGAAGAAATGCTTTGTAGCATCCTGGAATAAGAATATTAGATGGTCCTTCTGTGTAAAGTGCCCTGGTCAGGCCACAGAGCATTGTGACCTTAACAACTGTCTTAAAGTACTTCAATGACTGCCATGTGATGAAGGGATTCTATTTCTTCTTTTTGGCCCAATTAGGCTTGATAATAATAGAAACTTCCTAAAAATTTGAACTATCCAGAAGTAGACTAGGCCAACTTGTGACCTACTGGGTTTTTCCTCATTTGCAGAGGCTGAATGACCACTTTTAGATGATAGTAAGAATTCCTTTTCCATTATGGTTTGGATAAGATAGTGAAGTCCCTCCTAATAGTTCATTGATCATATTTCAACAAAAATTTGCTATATACTATTTGCAAGGCATGATACTGGTTTCTGAGATCATTGAAGCTTCAATTGAAGGAATTAATTTCAAAACAGTTTGTGTAAGACACCCAAGCTAAATCTTAAAAGGAAAGTAGGGTTTCCAAGAAATGTTGTAAGGTGAGGTAGAGAGCTTTTCAGGCATGGAACATTGTTCATCGCATAATCCTTCACATTCAAAGCATTTTAATACATTGACCATTGTTGATGTCAGTTTAATGTGTGCTTTTTAACGTTTTCTTTCCTTCAAAAAGTTTAACTCAGTACTACATTGTAGTGTGGAAATGATTCTACACTCTCGAGATGAGTTCTAAAAGGTTCTGTTATCCCACCAGTGCTTCAGATTCTCCTTGATAACCGGTTATACAAAGAAGTACAAACTAGTCCTCAGCTCTCCAGTCCCTTCTGTTGTAGAAAGGGGGCCTCAAAAGTGTTAGAGATCAGATTCTTTTAGGCAATCTCTACACATTAACTATTGCTCCTGTATATGTGAAATCCTTGTCTATTGAACAAAAGCATAGACTCTATCAAACAAATAGATTCACACTTAAATCAGAATTCTTATTATGAATTAAACCGGAAAATAAAAGGAAGTTGTGACATGATGGGAGGCAGACTGTTTTCTAGAGGATGCAACAAAAATTCAGTCCTATGCTACTATGGGGTAGAAAGGACCCTAGAAATCAAGCCTTCCAGCTCCTTAATTTTACAGACTGAGGTACTTGAGGTCCAGATGTCACAAATGACTTGCATTGTAAGTTACACTGTGTACCTAAGTACTGGAAGCCAGGAGTGCTAGGAGCCACAGATGAGGTGGAGAACATTCCAGGTGGGAGGCAAGTCCAAAAATAGACTCTCCAGAACCAAGTGATGGAGAGGCTTGTTCAGGGAACAGAGGAGGCATCTGCATCATTGCAGTGAGGAGGATGCCCTGTATGGGGAGTAAGATGATAGAAGACGGGTGATCACATGGACTCCCTCCGATTGAATGGCCATCTCTGTGCTGATGATTTTCAGATCTACATGTCCTGCCCCAATCTTTCTGCTGACCCTCAGTCTCACCTCTCTCACTGCCTTTGAGTTGTCATAATCTGAATGCATCTAAAATAGTTCATTATATTTTCCCATGAATCATAACCTCTCCTTTCCCTATTGCAGTGGAGGGCAGCCAACCATCTTGGACTCCTCTTTATCTCTTACCCCCTTTATCCAATATGGTGCCAGGGCCTACGATTTCATCTTTGTAGTATCTCCTGAATGTCTTCCTTATCTCCTGTCTGGACCTTTACTGTATGCGGCTCATGGGTCTGCCCACTCCACTCCATTCAGTTGCTGACATGATTTTTTTAACTCAATTCTGATCATTTCTTTCACCTTGCTCCTCACACATACCCTTAGAGCCAATGCACTGGCCACCTTGTTTTCCAAACATATAGTTTCTTAGCTTGTTCTCTCTTTTCTATTTCAACTACTGACTTTTCTGGCTTCCTTGGAATCTCCACTAAAATCCCACCGTCTGGGGAATATCTTCTCTAAATCTTAATTGAGTACTTCCCCTGTTTTAACTATCTTACTTATCCTGAATGTATTTTTTGTTTGTATGTTGTCTCCCCCATTAAATTGTGTTTCTACAAGTATTTTATATCCTCAGTACTTAACAATGTCTGATACTGAGTCTTTAATAGGTTGATTCCATAATTACTGGACAGCCAGTTTGAGATATCTAAAAGGTAACTGGAAATGGGAGATTTTAGAGGTCAGCAGAGAGATTGGGGTAAGATAGATAAATTTGAGAATCATTCCATGAGAACTGATGACATTAACAAGTAAAGGAATACAGAGGGAAAAGAGAAGAAGGCCTAGGACAGAACCGTTTGGAATACCCATGGGTAGGCAGTATGATCTGGATGAGGATTTGGTATGGAAGAGGGAAGGAGTAGCCAGATAAAAGTTATTTAAGTCTCTCTATTTCCACTAATGTTCATTTGGACAAGATAGAGTTTTGTAAATATTCATCCATTTCAGTTGGATTGTTGAAGTTATTGGCATATGAACTAGTGATCAGTGAGCTTCACGGGAAAAAAATTCCTAGGACCAGATGGATTCATAAGTGAATTGAAACATTTAATCCCAATACTATTTAAACTATATGAAAGGGAATAACGGGTAAGGGAGGAGAACTACAAAATGTCTTTTGACACAAATATGATTTTGATATCTAAACCAGAGAGAAAATTATAAGCCAATTTCCTTATTGAATATCAATGCAAGGATTTAAAATGAAATACTAGCAAGATTATAGCAATTTATCACAAAGATCATATACACTATGACCAAGTGGGATTTATACCAGGAATGCTGGGCAAGTTCAATATTAGGAAAACTATCAGCATAATTGATTATTAAAAATAAGAATAAAATCTATGATTATATCATTAGGTGAAGAAAAAAAGCCTTTAATAAAATACCATACTCATTCCAAACACTAGAAAATAGGAATCAGTGGAACTTTTCTTAATAAGTATCTACCTAAAACCAAGAACAAGCATTATCTATAATGGAGATAAACTTGAAGCCTTTTCCAATAAAATCCAGAGTGAAACAAGGATGTCTACTGTCACCTTTATTGTTTAGTATTATACTAGAAATGCTAGCTATAGCAAAAAGGCAAGAAAAAGACATTAAAAGAATAAAAATAGGCAGTGAGGAAGCAAAACTATCACTGCAGATGATATGATGTTATACTTAGAGAATCATATAATCAACTAAAAAAAACTTTGAGTATCTTCATGGTACTGAATTCAGTTTTCTGTACAAACAAGAACAATGTAAATATGGAAATTATACAAGTTTGAATTGAATCTTGACCGAACCACACTCCTTATTGAATTATATCTTGTCTGATTGAAAAAAAAAGATAATGTGAAAGGAAATTGAGTTGAGTATTCATTGCAAATTCTAATTTTAGAAGAAAAATCCATTTCATATATTGTATCTCTATTTTAAAAAATTGAATGAAATGCTGATTGTAATGTGAAAATTTTTTCTTCATTTTCCTTATTGAGTTTTTCTATGTCTTTTCCATAGGCATATGTTGGATTTGATTATCTTGAATGGGAGAAGCAAGACAAGAGTGGGTTACAGTTTATGAAGATTTTACTGCTTTCTTAGTGGAATACCAATTAGTCTGGGCAAGAAAGAAGGACCCTAGCCAGACTCAGGGATCAAAGATAAACAAGTTCAGTGGCCTACATTGGTGAGTTAAAAAAAATCCATTAAGAATGTTAATTATTTATTAAAGTACAAGAATTAAATGTTTCCATGTAACTCCATCTTTAAGGTTGTATACTGACAATCCCATAACATTTAAGTATCTGACTGAATCTTCTAAATATTGCTATTCTTTTCTAAAACTTCTCCTGTTTCATTCTACTACAAGTCTGGCAAGTCTGGCTTTCAATAGTTCTAGTCTTTCCATAAAATAAAATTAAGTAAAAGTGGGGGTGGGAGGGACAGGGAGAGAAAATACAAAGGGATATTGAGAACTCAGTTGATTAAGTGACATGTTTCTTAGAATTCCTGGTTTGAATGCTGTTTTGCATTTAGGAGGGAAAAGAAGTATCTGTGTAAGTATTTTATTGCATGTCATTGTGGTTATTTTGTTTTGGGCAACATCATTTTACTATAGTTTATATGTGACCATCTTCTTTGGGAGTTTATTGAGAAAGGTAAGTTAAATAGAAATTGAAAATTGAATTTTCAGGAAATAGTTTAAATTTAGTTGTTTTCTTTTTTCTAGTGGTCTTAAACACTTTACATGGTGTAAAGGGAAATTAAATATCATTGAATGATTTGGATCAGATATATAATTCACAGGTGTCAGAAGTTTCCCCTATGAGTTTTGATTGGTAATTGAGCTGCAATTGATAAGCTTAGAGAACTGCTTGGGGGCACTGAAAGTTTCCCTTGCTTGTATCTTCTCATATAACTGCCATGTGTCAGGTAGAACTTGGACCTGCTTTCCTTGACTCTGATTCTGACTATGTATTATAATTGAAGGATTTTTTTTCCTGAGTGCACTTTTAATCTATTGGGGTAGATATATTTAGAACAAACTTATTCTTTATTACTAATTTCTTATTAGTATACTGAAAGCTTTTATTAGGCACTTTTGTGTTCTTGGCGCCAAAAGAGATAGCATAGTTTAGATAAATGCATGGAGGAATAAACTAGGAGAAATTCTGTTCTTAATCTGATTACCTCTGACAAAGAGATTGCAGATGTGGAAATGATAGGAACTTTGAAAGGAAATTAGCCACTCCATTTTAGAATTTTTTGTAAAGAATAGCTATGACCATGTATCCTTGAGTACAGTTCTGTAGGGAAAGTTAGCCTGCTTAGGATGGGAAGCTCTCAAGATTAAAATTTTGAAAGCTCAAAGGAGGATAGAAAGGATATTTTTCAGAGCAGCTAGGCATCTTAGTGGATTGAGAGCCAGGCCTAGATATGGCCTCAGACACTTTCTTGCTGGATTGACAATGGGCAAGTCACTTAACCCCCATTTTCTAGCTCTGTTGCTTTGGAAACAATATACAGTATTGACTCTAATATGGAAGGTAAAGGTTTAATTTTTTTTCTCTTTAAAAAGAAATATTTGTCTAAAGAGGCTAATTTGTATGACTGAGAGATTTGTCATCCAACTTGTATTTTCAAAAGATTTATGTAGAAGGTGAACTGAAGTCCTTGTGACAGAGTTCAAAATTTTTGAGTAAGAAATGATCTTGTAGAAAGAGCATTAGCTATCCTAAAGCTTAGGTTTAGCTGAGGATGGTGATAAACTGAGAAGGTTAATAGAAGGGGTTGGGTGATTTTTTTAGCTTTATGTTACAGGAAGATCAAAAAAGCCTTGATAGAGTGACTGGGAAAATTGAGTCCAGGAAGGCAGTGCTGCCCAAATTCAGTTTTACTTGTTCTCTCTACTAAGTTTTTTAATTGGGTAGAGTAGAGCGAAATTGCTAACAGGAAGTTCTATCCCCCCTCTTTAGTTAAATAAGAAGATGGGAAGAGAAAATGTTGCTCCCTCTGGATATCCTAGTCTATTGAAAGACCAGACAGAAATGATTGAGTGTTGCTGACAGTTCTCTTGGTTCAGAGTACCTGTACCATTTAAAAGGAGTCATTGTTATGGTTTTCAAAAAAGAGGGAATTAGATAGAATCTGCAAATTATAGATCAATACGTTTTACTTCTATTCTTGACAAAGCGCTAAAACATCATTTATGATATGATTCATGAACATGGAGAAAAGGAGGAGACTGTCACAAAGATTCAAAACAGCACTGTCAAAAACAGGTCATGCCAGACTGACCTTGTTTCATCTTTAGATAGTTCTACCCTTCTGAGAGACCTCCACAGTAGCTATAGGACTCATTATCTTCCCATCAGCTGGAAAACTTCACTGGCTGATTTGATTCTCATCTGCTAATCTTGGAGGAAGCATACCAGTGTGGGTTCATGAGTGAGAGTGTTAGAAAAGGCACTCCCTGTTCTCCCTCTCATGTCCTGAGAGAAGGCACCACCCACCACCCTGAGGAAATGAATGGGGCCCAATAAGGGTAGGAATAAGAGGCTCAGAGCATGTGGTACATTTTCAAATTGATTTTGTTTGATCTCCCTATCTTTATCTCGCCTCCTCCCCCTTCTCAAAAGTTATCAGAACTTTTAAAAATCATTAAACTTCCATTTGTTTTAATGGCTATGCATATATTAAATTGCAATTCATAAGTCTTTTTTAAAAATACTTTTCAGTATAATCCAGATTAAATTGCCTACCAGCACAGGGAGGGGGAAGGGAAGAGAAGAGACAGAGGGAGAGAAGCTTGATCATATAACTTGGGAAAACTTGTGTGAAAATTTATTATAATATATAATTGGTAATAAATAAAAACTTTAAAAATTAATTTTCAAGTTTGTTTAAGAAATTATGTTGTTCATAATTGGGAAAATAAAATGTTAAAAGAAAATATGTTGTAAACATATTTTTTTAACTTTGGAGTATTGTTTTATAAAATTAAATTACTATCTTGAATTAGTTTTTCACTCTATTAATCCAACACAGACACTGAAGACACAGACAACATAAATTCTTAATTATAATCTTTTGTTTTCTTTGTTTCCTACTGGCTCTTGAATTTACAATGTTAAAACATTTTTTTAATGGCAGTTGCAGTTCAGTAAATGTTTTTAAGTGTTTAGTCTTTTTTCTTGTTATTGAGTGGTCTTATGATTTCATTAACCAGTACTTTATCTTTATGTAACGTGTTTTTAAAAATAGATTTTTAAGTTTGGTGTGTTAGAATCCTTTATTTGATGAATTGGCTTTTCCATTGCAATTATTTCCCATACCTATTCATTCATCTTGTTATACTTGGAACTGCTCAGGATTTCCATTCTGCAACTGTTGTAATTGAAGCAGCCAAAAACAGCCGTCCATAGAAAATGTAGATGATGGGTGTTGATCTGTTTTTTCCTCTCCAGAAATGGCAGTTGCCATGTCTACCATGGGTCCTGATTTAAAAGGCTTTTTCAAAACATTTGTACAAGTGTTGGGGGGAAAATCTCTGCTCGTTCAATGTTACAACTGGGTCTTCAGATGTTCTCTAAAGTTTCCCTAGCGCAGGTTAATTTCTCTATGCCCTATGTAGGCATTATCTTGATGTAATAGAATTCAAAGTTCAGGTATGATACCCTTAATGGTAAAATTCCTCCCCAGTAGCTTCCTTGTACTGGGCAGATAGTTCCAGCTCTGGCATATGAGGTTGTTTCTCAGGTCTTGTAAATAACTTAGCCCAAGCAGAAATGGCTATCATTCAAAATCAGAAAATCTTAGGAGCATAAATTTAAAGCTAGAAGGAACCATAGATGTCAAAACTTATCACTAATTAGACTAGTAAGTAAACTGAAGCTTCTAAACGGGAAGCAAACTTGCCCTCAGTCGCAAAAGGAACCTCCCAGTCTAGTACTCTTCCTACAATTCTGTGTTACCTCCTGCTCGCCTTCAACATTGACATTCTTTTCTAGTGAGTAGTTTTCAGAATTCACAAACTTGATAGCCCAGTTGCTGTTTCTGGCAGGTGCTTGCAGGCCTTCTCCCCACCCCACAACTTCCGCATGAGATAATGTTGGAAAGCTCATTCTGATATAGACAGATGAACCGGGAGAGCTGTGTGGAATCATTCTGTTCCCCATGACCTCTCTAGCTTCCACCATCCTACCACCGACTATCACGAGTTGTGGAACTCCAAAGAAAACCTGGTTTCTGAGTTGATCCAATCCTTGACCTAAACTTACTTGGCTCACAATGAGATCGTATTCCTTTCCCCAGAGAGGTTACCTTTTTTTGTCTGGCCCCTCTGAAAAACCTCATCAGTGCATTAGTTAATACCCTTTGTATCATGTGACAAATGAAATTTAAGCTTATTAAATGGTGTCTCCTTGTGTTTAATTGTTCTATTTACCTTTTAAATCAGTAGACAAAGCTCTTCTAGGTCTCAGTCTTTTAATGTGTCTGTAGCCTGGAACCAACTTAAACAAGTGAATAATAACCTTGGAAATAAGTAAAAGGCAAAGATGACAAATCAGGGTTTGGTTTAATGTTTTCTCCATTATAAACTTCAGGCAAAATCAGGAACTGAAGTCTGTTTTTTGAGGTGCCTGTGAAGCCAGAATGGTTCTTAACAATTTTAAATAAAGTTTTATTTTATTTGAAAATGTAAAAAAACATTCTTGGCTGATGAGTTCCAGGAGTTCGTCGTTTGCCCTGATTTAGACTTAAGAAAGTGATAGAGAAAATGTGAGCAACGCAAATTAGATGTGAAAGATTTTCTTGTATTTATAGGAGCTAGTTTCCAAATATTTGCTAGGACATTGCTACATGAACCTCATTGACAATTTGGTGAAGCCTTTTTAGAATATTGTTTTCAAGTGAATAAAATTAAGTATATACAATGACACTGGGTCAGACAGACCAGCCTCATTAAAGCAGGAAGTCACCTTGACTTCCAGGGGTCAGGATGTATCAGCAGTCTAAACCCCACCAGCTTGATCATTGGCTTCTCTCAGTCCCTCCAAACCACTAGAGCTACTTTTAGTCCAGACCTTTCAACCATCTCTTAAAAGGAGAATTCTCTTCAATGTCGAGAAAGGAATCCACCTTGGTCATCACCATTAGCAATAACTCCTGACCAACTGCCACTCAAAAGGCAGATAAGCACAGGAGCCTAAGAGTGCCTGCACCCTCCAGAATATCTGGCAACTGATTTGCTTCCTATATCCTGTTATAATCACCTGTTATCCATCTTATTCCTTCTAAGTAAGGTCTTACCTTCCAGAGTCTTGATGTTTGTTAATAATGAGCCCCATGGGGCAGCTGGGTAGCTCAGTGGATTGAGAGCCAGACCTAGAGATGGGAGGTCCTAGGTTCAAATCTGGCCTCACACTTCCCAGCTGTGTGACCCTGGGCAAGTCACTTGACCCCCATTGCCTAGCCTTTACCAGACTTCTGCCTTGGAGCCAATACATAGTATTGACTCCAAGACGGAAGGTAAGGGTTTAAAGTATATATATATATATATATAGTGAGCCCCATCCCACCAAGTCTCAGTGAAATTTACAATAGAGAATTTGCTTCGTTATGTTAGGATCTCCATCTTAATACCTATCCAGAATTTCTGCTTTTTGTATATAGACATCTATTTCTTCTGGTCTCATGAACTTTTAAAGTTCATGTTAAGGTAATTTATCAAGAAAATATAATTAGATATCAGAAGCCCAGCAGAGCTGGAGAGTTTCGGGGGTAGGGGATGGGGGAAGAATAAAAAGGAAGTGGGAAAAGGAGAAGCAAATGGAAATAGTCGTTCGGTTTTACTGTTCAATTTTTTGGCTAGTGTTTATAACTGCCTTCTTTTTACAGAAAGGCTTAAGCTTTAAGGCCCTGGAAAGATATCAGTTAACTGATGAGTTAGTATTGGCCATTTAACATAGTCAGAGAGGGTTAGATATGACAGTGACAGATAAGGAATCCTAGACACCTCAGAGAACTGTCCTGGCATAGTAGCAAATATTCTCAAAAGGACCTGCCAAAGGACTAACACTTGAGCATTTTCTGTAGATGGATATATGAAAGCAAAGAGAATCATCCAAGTAACCTGGAGGTACTGTGTTGCTTTTCTGTCTACTGGCAATCATCAGTTGTACATGAAGAATAAAAATTGATTTCTCTGTAGAAAGAAAGAATCAAAATGAGAGTTTCAAAAAGGATAAAAATGTAACAGAAAGGTACCTAGGATAGTACAATTGATAGAGCACTAGACTTGAGAATCAGGAATCTCTGGGTTCAAATGTTGCCTCAGACACTTGATAGCTATTTTACCTCCATTTTCCCTTATCTGTGAAACTGGGAGGATAGTAATAGCATTCCACCACATGTTACAAACTTTGTCAAGCAATACTTTACAAACCTGAAAGTGCTGTGTAATAATGCCAGCTGTAATGCCTACTTCTGCTCCTCCTTCTGAATCCCTGGAGCTTTGTAAAATGTTTAAGGCTCTTTGCAGAGGATGGATCTGGGCCTTCTAAGGAAACATCCGTGAAAAATACCCTGGGGAAATTAAAGATACCAAAAGTGCAGATGGTAGCAAGTGATTGTCTAGAAATCTATCGTTGGAACCAGAGGGGTAAAAAATAAAAAACTCAACTCCTTGTTAAAACCAGGAGTGAGGAAGCAATGGTGTATACAGCAGTAGAATCAGATGGCAAATTGTCTTCTTAGAGCTAGCATTGAGGAAAAAACCAAAAACTTAACTGAGATGACTTCTGCCCTTATAACAATGGTGTAATGGAAAGAGCTCTGCATTTGGACTTAAGAGGGCTCAGGACTTCAAACCCGCCCTGGATTCTTCCTTGCAAAATAAAAATGAACAAGGGATTGAAAAGCTCTGATTCCGTCTTCCTCATAGGTAAAATGGGAATGTCTGTAGAACCCATCTCTTCCAGTGAGGTATATAAACACATTGTGTGGGATGATTTAGATGAAAGCAAGTGGTCACCACCACAGGACACTGGTACATTTGACATAAAGGTGGAGAAAAGAGCACAAGTATTTCCGATGGCTTTATCCGCTGAGAAATCACGCTACTTTACAGCAAGATCTCGGAAAGAACGGGGACCCTGCTGCCCGCACATTGTACTAATATTAGTTACCTATCAGCAGCCCTCCCCCTATGAGGGGTGATGGATTTTACCCTATTGCCTAGAGACTGGACTCAAAACAAAGACCCAGAGAGAGCACCCGGGCACTGGCTCCGGAGGGGTTAAGAACGAGACCTGGAGTGGATAACTCCTGGAGCAGATAACGGAGCTGAGTAACCCCAGCAAAGTGAAGCCTCAGCTTGAGGTGGAGGGAGACGACAGGAAGAAAAAGACAGTGTCTGTGGACCCCCTCCCCAGGCAGGACTTACCTCCCACCCTAGCGCTCAGGCTGCCTCCTACTGGATTAATATTTCTCAACATATAATTAAATATTGTTTTTATGATTAATCACTATGTTTAAATTATGTTTGATTTGTAGCAATGAAAATACATAATGCATATCAGGTATTTACATTCCAAATCATAACTGTAGCAAAATTACAGTTTTGAAGTAGCCACCAAAATAATTTTTTGGTTTGGGATCACCACAACATGAGGAACTGTATTACAGGGTCACAGCATTAGAAAGGTTGAGAACCACTGCATTACAGTGATATTCGAAGTTTAAACTGTCCTTCTGGTTCCACCATCCCCAACATGAAATGCTGAAGACTGTCCATCATCCTACTAGAGAGAAGCAGAATGCAGGATGTACCCTGGGGATAAGACTGCCATCTTCTCTCAAAACTCAATGGGAATTGCCCAAGAGTCCAGATCCCAGACCACAAACCCAGCCATTACTAAGGAAGCAATCCTTGTAGAGATGTGACTTGACAAAAACTACACATTTGATAGCCTGGGCCTCCTCAGGAGATGAAAACAAAGTTCTTAGAACCAAAGCCCTTGGCACTGTCAAATAGTTCAGCATCAGAAATGGGAATGGTCTTACTATAAATGACACTGAAGAAAGCACATTATGATCATCCTCTACTGGTTTAGCTCTGAGGACCGTTGAGCCTTTCCATTTATTTGCAATGTAAGTATTCTAGTTCTCAGCCTTTGGAGCAACAGAGCACAATCTCACTTTTCTTCTTGGATCAGCATTTGTATGTCCAACATTCACTTGTATCAGATAGAGTAGTGCCTAACACCCAAAAGACACTGAATGAATATCTGAGGATGGTTTCAGTGATTTCTGAGATTTCCAGTAATGGTATTGCTGGGTCACAGATTAGTCAACTTGGAGGTTTCCCTAAGTTGATAAAACATTGGATTATCGACTTCCACTTATTTGTGGCATTTGACCTGTCAAAAAAGGTGAGAAGTAGTGAGGAATCTGGGGTGGTCTCTACGTTATGAGCCTCAGGAACTGGGAAGACGGTCTTGCCTTCTATAGTAATAGAGAAGAATGGTTTGGGAAAGGAAAAAGAGGGTTCTATGAGAAAAGATAATATGTTCAATTTAATGTTTATTCCAATCTAACACTTTTTCCATTTTATGGGATTATGCCATTCACATTTAAAGCTATATGTTTATATGTATTTTTAAAAAATTAACATTTTCCTCATATTCCTCTGTAATGACATCATGTTGTTTCTATAATTCTTTTTATTTTTCCTTCAGTAAGGTTTTATTCTTTTCCAATTACATGTAAACATTTTGGGGGACATTTGTTTTCTCACATTTTGAGTTTCAAATTTTCCCCCTCAATTCCTTGCCCTTCCTCCTCTCTTCCTAAGATAAGAAATTTGAATTGTTACATGTTGGCTATTTGTCATGTCATAGAAGACACTTTTTAAAAAATAAAGTGAAATATGGTATACTCTCATTCAAATGCCTTCAGTTCTTTCTTGGGAGGTGAATAACATTTTTTAGAGTGAGATCTTTGGAATTGTCTTGGATCAGGTTGCTGAGAATAGCTGTCACTCATAGTTGATCATTATACAATATCACTTTTACTGTGTACATCACTTTGTAACACTACAGGAAACTCTTCCCAGGTTTGTTTGTTTTTTTTTTATTTTTTTCATTGTCCTATTCTTCATTTCTTATAGCATCATAGTATTCCAGTACAGTATCACTCTATAACTTGGTCAGTCATTTCCCAATTGACCAACATCTTGATTTCCAATTCTTTGCCAAAACAAAAAGGAACTACTAATTTTGTACAAATTGGTTCTTTTCCCCTATCTTTGCTATCTCTTTGGAATACCAACCTAGAAGTGGCATTGCTTGGATCAAAGCCTTTTGGGCATAGTTCCAAGTTGATCTCCACAACAGTTAAATCAGTTCACAACTCCACCAATGGTACATCAATGCTTCAATTTTATCAGATCCTCTCCGACACTTACCATTTTCCTTTTCTGTACAATAGCCAATCTGATGTGTGTAGTGGTACCTCAGAGTTGTTTTAATTTGCATTTTAATCAATAGTGATTTGAAGCCCTTTTTATTTGACTACAGAGAGCTTTGGTTTTTAGTTTGTTATCTGAAAACTGGCCCATTTCTATCCTTTGACTATTTTTATCAGTTGGGGAATAACTCGTATTCTTAAAAATTTGATTTGGTTCTCAATATATTTGAGAAATGAGGCCTTTGTCAGAGACACCTGCTGTAAAATCCAAACCCCTCCCCCCCTTCTGTCTTCCTTCTAATCTTGGTTGAATTAGCTTTGCTTTTTAATTTAATGTAATCAAAATTATCTATTTTCTCTCTCTTGTTTGGTCATAAATTCTTCCCTTATCCATAGATATGACATGTACACTATTCCATTTTCCCCTAATTTGCATATGGGTAGCATCCTTTATGTTTAAATCATGTATCCATTTTGAACTTATCTTAGTATACAGTGTGAAATTTGGACTATAGCCATTTCTAGCCACTTTTCTCAGTAGATTTTGTCACATAAGGAGTTCTTTCTACAGTTATTTTACTTAATCCATTTCATTACCCCATTGCTTCAAGGTTAGAGTACATTTCATCTGCCTCTTCATTGCCATCTAAGAAACAGTCATTTAAAATTTTTCGTAGACTTGCTACTTGCTAAATTTCAATGCTATAACAGATAATGGTATCTTAAGAGTTCACCGAGTCCTGCTGCCTTATTTTCTGGTTGGTGAAATGTGAAATGATTTAACCAACATCAAAATTTCTTAGCGGATAAAGCCATCGGAAATATGTATTTTCCGATGGCTTTAGGCGACCCCTGTATTTTGGTTGTTTGACCCCCGCCAGGGTCGCAACCCACAGGTTGAGAACTGCTGCTGTAATGGAAAACAGTGATAGAACTTGAGAAAGCAGTTGCCTCTTTGGAAGAAATTAATGGACCTTAATTGGATTTAGCCAACTATGGCCATTGGATTCCTGATTGGTAGGTTCAGACATGACCTATGCATGTATTGTTTTGTTTAACCGTAGTTAGGTATCACAAAGGAGAACTGGGATGGGGGTTGTTATGGGGGAATGGGAAGCAATCAACCAACAGATTTTTGTTAAGAACTTACTCTGTGCCAGATACCATGAAAAGTTCTGGTTGGAAATACAAAGAAAAGTTAAAAACAGTCCCTACCCTTAGTGAATTTATATTCTAGAGAGGAGTGGGATGGGGAACATTAGGCAAAAAAAAAAACAAAAACAACTCTACATACAAGGGAGAAGATGGGAGCAGTCCTTCTCCAGAAGACAGGACTTGAACTGAGTCTTTAAGGTAGTTAGGAGCCAAAGGTGGGGAGGAAGACCAATCAAGGCATGAAGGACAACAAATGAAAGTCAGAGAACCAGGAGGTTGATCGTAGAATGTGAAAAAGAGCAAAAAGGACAGTATCTTTAGATGTAGAGTGTGTAGGGCAGTAAACAGTATGAAGACTGAAGAAGTGGAAAGGGGCCAATTTAAAAAGCCAGCCACTGTATTTGAATAATATTTGACCATGTAGATGATAAGGAGCTACAGTAATTTACTGAGGGGAAGAAGAGTGGTAACACGATGAGACATGCCTTAGGAAACTCAATTTGGCAGCAGAGTGACGAATAGGTTAAAATGGGGAGAGATTTGAGACATGGATTCCAATTTAAAAAAAGCTTTTGCAGTAGCCCACACTAAAGATTATGAGACCTGGTATCATTATGTGAGTGAAGAGATTTTGTGACAGTAAAACTGGCAAGACTTCACAACATTGTGCTGTGGGCTGGAAGGAGAATGCAATTGAGGGTGACACTGAGGTTGGGGGTCTAGGAGGTTGGTAGCACCACTGACATGTGGTAGAGGGGAAGGCTTGGGTGGGGAAAGATCATAAATTCCACTCTAGTTGTATTGAGTTTGAGATTCCTTTTGGAAATCTGCCTCTAGATATCTTTAAGCCAGTTATGAGAGAGTGACATTCAAGACAAAGATTAGAGTTGGGTATATAACTCTGGGATCCATCTTTGTAGATAGAATAGTTGAACCCATGGAACCTTATGAAATCACCAAGTGATACATTATGGAAGAGAACAGGGCCCAGAACTAAACTGGAGGACCCTAGGAGTTACCTGGTTAATGAGGCAGCAAAGGAGATGGAGGAGGAGTGGTCAGACAGGAAGAAGAAAAGACAGGGAAGAGCAGTGTAAAAACCCAGAATGAAGAGTGTTATCAATACTGTCAGATATCTAAGTCAGGTCAAGGAGAAAAGGTCATTTGATTTTGCAATGAAGAGATAATTAGCACTTTGGAAAGAGCAGTTTCACTTGAGTAATGAGGTCAGAAATAAAATTGAAGATGGTTTAAAATTGAATAAGAGGAAAAGAGGAAAGGAAGTGACTACATGCAATGTAGTCAGTTTTCTCAAGGAATTTAGCCAAGATGAGAAAATATATGGAACAGTATCTAGCAGGGATGGTTGGTTTAAATAAAAATTTTATCAGAATAGGTGTTTACAGGCAACCGGAAAGGAGCTAAGAGATAGGGAAATCTTTTCTTTGTAAAGAATTTAAATGAGAATGAGTATGATCCCATTGAAATCATCTTTTAAAAAAGTCAATTCTGTTTTATTTTCAGCTTCAAATTCTCTTCTTCTCACCTCCCCCACCCCCATTGTGAGAATAGAAAAACAAAATGTCACTAAGATGTATATTTGAACAAAACAAATTCCTGCATTCCAGCCATGTCCAAAAATAAAGCATATTGCCTGGATGTGTACTGAGTCCATCACCTTTCTAACTGGAGTGTTTTATCAGTATTATGCTCGAATTTGGATTGGTTATTGTGTTGATCAGAGTTCCTAAGTCTTTCACAGTGGTCTATCATTACATTGTTATATAGATTGTTTTCATGTTCTGGCACTTCACTTTGTATTAGTTCATAACAAGTCTCAGGTTTCTCTGAAACCATATGCTTTTCATCATTTCTTATTGCTGGAGATGATCTTGGTGGGGTTTGCCTTGACAAGAAGGGCCTACTCGTCATGTCCTACAAGGAAAGGAGAAGATAGTAGGGGAAAATTTGTATAATGAGAGATGATCAGAACAGAGAAAAGAGTTCATTTTTTGGGAAATGGTGGATTGTGAAGCAGGGTCTTCAACCAAGAAAGTGGAAGGAGATAGGTGTTATTTGGAGGCTTAAAAGGCTGTGAAAAAAATTTGGAATGGCCATAGAATAGTAAATAAATTACTTTTAGTTTTAAATTTTCAAAAAAAGTTTTATTGTCATGAAAAACACTTCCATATTGGCCATTATTATAAGAATACACTCAACATAACCAAACCCCAAAATAAAACCATAAATACACTAATGTGAAAGATGACTCCTATGGTTCTTTCTCTGGAGGTGAATAGCATTCCTCATCCCAGATCATTGCATTGCTGAGATTAGCCAAGTTTTCATAGATAACCATTGTTCAATAATGTTGTTATTGAGTACAATATTCTTCCCATTCTGCTTATTTCACTCTGCTTAAGTTCATGTAGATAGCTTTTTCTGAAATCATCCTGCTTTTCATTTCTCATAGCGTGAAAATCGTATTCCATCACCAACATGTATCACAATTTGTTCAGCCATTCCCCAGTTGATGAACATGCCCTCAGTTTCCAATTCTTTGCTACTGCAAAAAGACCTGCTAGAAATATTTTTGTATAAGAAGATCCTTTTCCTTTTCTTTATTATCTCTTTGGGATATAGACCCAGTAGTGGTATTTATTACTGGTTCAAAGGATATTCACAGTCATACAGCCCTTTGGGCATAGTTCCAAATTGCCCTCTAGAATGGTTGGATCAATTCACAACTCCACCAGTTATGCATTAATGTCCCCACTTTGCCGCATCCCCTCCAGCATTCATTACTTTCCTTTGCTGTCATATTGGCCAGTCTAATAGGTATGAGGTGATACCCACTCAGTGTTGTTTCGTTCTCTATAAATTTGAGAAATGAGACCTTTATCAGTGATATTTGTTATGAGGATTACTTTTTTGCAGTGAGGGCCCAGGTAAGTTTTTTGCAGACTCATTTAATACTGTTTGATTTTCCCCAGTTCTGTTCAGCTCATGAATAGGAGGATGGGGGAGAATAATGTGAAGCCTCCTTGGTGGTGATTCATCAAGGCATAATTTGTCAATTGGATAAGAGCACAAGGGACTCATCGAAGGCAATGCTGAGTTAAACTGATTCAACAACAGGCTCTAAGATAAGCAGAGGAAGATGTAGCTAGTTCTGGGGTGATGGAATGCCAAAGAACTGAGAAGTGAAGGCATTTAAAGTCACTTGAGGATATAGCATAGCCAAGGGAAAGATGAGGTGATATAAGACCATGATCACATAAGTCCAAGTTTTTGGACATAAAAGGTCATTACTTCTGAAGGATGGCAAGGTCCAAAGACATGACCATCTCTGTGTGGAGCTGAGCTGGAGCAGAGGAGTAGGCCATTGTAACTGGGAATGAAAGGCCCTTGTGGGTTGGGAGGGGGAGTCCCCCAGAGGGTGAGTTGAGGAGATGGGAGAGAGACAGGAATGGTGAACCAAGAACTGAACTCATTACAGAAAAGAGAGCCTTGCTGCAGGGACATAGAGCTGCCAGAATATTAGGAGGATGAATCTGGATTGAACGACCCTCACAGGTTTTGTCCTGCATCCTGTCACTCAAATGAGCCATTATTTGATTTATGGGGTTTTTTTTTTTTGCTAAATAATGGGCCATATCCTTTTCAAAGTAATGTTCTATGTTATTCTTATTCCCACTTTAGATCCAAGCATTTATAACCAACTGACAGCTGTAGTCGTAAGGAGACCTTGGCAATAATTCTGATTCTTTACCAGAAATGAGACCATATATTAGTGTTCCAGTATTTAAGGCATTTCTGACTTCTGATACATAATTGACTTGCCGCATTTATATACATATCCAGCATACAATGGAGGTAGCTAGGTGGCGCCATGGTGCACAGAGGGGCTGGATCTAGAGACCAGGAAGGCCTGACTTAAAATCAATCACCGCAGACACTAGCTGCTTGACCCTGGACATGTCACTTAACCTTGTTTGCTTATCTGTTAAATGGGGATAATAACAACAACTACCTCACAGGATTGTTGTGAAGATCAAATGGCATAACGGTTGTAAATTGCCTAGCCCATAGTAAGAGCTTAAATGCATTATTTCCTTTCCCCATAGAACTAACATATTTTTACTTTGAAAAGTTAGACTACAGAATTTTTAAAAAAATTAGAATGAAACCAAGAGAAAAAAATGTTTGATTAAAAATTCATACTTGTGAAATTCTATTAAAATAAGATGAGAAAGTGTTAATTTTATTTTTTAAAGTTATGCAGTTATCCTTCTTAAATGCCTACTTTTTATATTTAACAATCTTTTAGGACAACTTTAGAAAGAAAACTAGACTGAGTGGATGGAGAGCCAGGCCTAGAGATGGGAGATCCTAGGTTCAAATCTGGCCACAGACACTTCCCAGCTGTGTGACCCTGGGCAAGTCACTTGATCCCCATTGCCTAGCCCTTACTACTCTTCTGCCTTGAAGCCAATACACAGTATTGACTCCCAAGACAGAAGGTAAGGGTCTAAAAAACAAAATTTTTTTTTTTAAAGAAAGAGAACTAGTAAAGAACTCAGACCCTGTTTAATTTAACTCTCATTTTACCTAAGAATTAAGGTCTAGATCACATATCCAATTTAAAGCCCAAGTACCTCTGTCTCTAAAACTAGTTCCACCTGCCTCCACCCCCCCAAAAGTACAGTTCTTTGGTCCTAATTGGATTTTTTCTTTTGCTTTGTTGAACAGAACGTTCTGTTTTCAAAACGCTTAGTGTCTTTAAATTTTTCAATTCATGCCTCATTTTACAAAATGTTTCTTTAGTGCAAATTTTTCCTTGAGAGTTAAATAATAAAGCTTTTTGATTTAAAATTGCGTTTTACCAAGAACAAAAAATTTACAGAGAATTAATCTCTAGGCAAACCTCTTACTAGCCATGCTTTTAGGACATTAGTTCTCAAGTTTTTTTAGTCTCAGTACTCCTTTATACTCTTGAAATTGAGGGACCCCTCTAAAAAGCTTTTGTTTATGTAGCTGCCTCTTTCAATTTTTACCATTTAGAAATTTAAACATATTAATATTTTTATTAAAATAATTTTTGTTTCACAGACCTCCTGAAAGGTTATTGGCATCGTCCCGAGACCACATTTTTAGAAGCATTTCTTTAGTCTAATTTGGGGGCCTCTTCTAGTTTAAATCTGTGCAGTGGAGATGGGGCTTAAGAAGTAAAGTCTGAAGTTCTTCAATGCTAAGTTAATTTTGTGAAAAAGTTCTTGCACCTTGAAGGGCACCAAATATAATAACATTTTGTGATGTCCTTTGGTAAAAATCTAAGAATATCTTGAAGGTTTTATATATTTAAAATTAAATTAAATTAACTATTGAATTGAAATTAACTCTCTTCAGAACCTTGGAAGTTCTGTTTGTAACTTAGAAATTTTAGGGCAGTACTTTCACTTCTCTCCACTTAATTTGGAAGTAATATGGTTCACTTTCCCGAGTACAGTATCTTTATTGACTTCCTTTCCACAAATCATGTCTTAGACAGCTCATGCCTAAATTTTTATAGTAACCTCTTGGCTAGTTTTCTCATATTCAGCCTCTTTCTTCTCTCTATCCAATGATGGTCTGTTGGTTTCTCTTGTAGAGATTTCATGGAATCTTTAGATTCTTTGTAGGACTTGAGATCAAAAATAGGATTGTTTAGTTCATAGAAAATAGGATGTGGCCAAGGTTCATCCCCTGTACAGATATGAAGAAAACATTTCATTACATTGCTTTTGTAGGCTCA